>NW_026906217.1:0-290674 GCF_033807715.1 Cololabis saira
ACCTGAAACACTGTAAGTGGTTTGGTGAGTCCAATAATGAAATGAGTCCCTCAAATCAACTACATAGACTCCTTTCTCCAATTTTCTGACGTTTACAATAGCTTGCCTTAAAAAATCAGAAGGTAAAACAATGTTATTACAGAAATCCGCTTTTTGGCATTTTCTCAGCGAGAAACAATCATTTTGTACCTGAAACACTGTAAGTGGTTTGGTGAGTCCAAAAATGAAATGAGTCTCTCAAATCAACTACATAGACTCCTTTCTCCAATTTTCCAACGTTTTCAATAGCTTGCCTTAAAAAATCAGAAGGTAAAACAATGTTATTACAGAAATCCGCTTTTTGGCATTTTCTCAGCGAGAAACGGTCATTTTGTACCTGAAACACTGTAAGTGGTTTGGTGAGTCCAATAATGAAATGAGTCTCTCAAATCAACTACATAGACTCCTTTCTCCAATTTTCTGACGTTTTCAATAGCTTGCCTTAAAAAATCAGAAGGTAAATCAATGTTATAACAGAAATCCGCTTTTTGGCAGTTTCTCAGCAAGAAACAGTCATTTTGTACCTGAAACACTGTAAGTGGTTTGGTGAGTCCAATAATGAAATGAGTCTCTCAAATCAACTACATAGACTCCTTTCTCCAATTTTCTGACGTTTTCAATAGCTTGCCTTAAAAAATCAGAAGGTAAAACAATGTTATTACAGAAATCCGCTTTTTGGCATTTTCTCAGCGAGAAAAAGTCATTTTGTACCTGAAACACTGTAAGTGGTTTGGTGAGTCCAATAATGAAATGAGTCCCTCAAATCAACTACATAGACTCATTTCTCCAATTTTCTGACGTTTTCAATAGCTTGCCTTAAAAAATCAGAAGGTAAAACAATGTTATTACAGAAATCCGCTTTTTGGCAGTTTCTCAGCAAGAAACAGTCATTTTGTACCTGAAACACTGTAAGTGGTTTGGTGAGTCCAATAATGAAATGAGTCTCTCAAATCAACTACATAGACTCCTTTCTCCAATTTTCTGACGTTTTCAATAGCTTGCCTTAAAAAATCAGAAGGTAAAACAATGTTATTACAGAGATCCGCTTTTTGGCATTTTCTCAGCGAGAAACAGTCATTTTGTACCTGAAACACTGTAAGTGGTTTGGTGAGTCCAATAATGAAATGAGTCCCTCAAATCAACTACATAGACTCCTTTCTCCAATTTTCTGACGTTTTCAATAGCTTGCATTAAAAAATCAGAAGGTAAAACAATGTTATTACAGAAATCCGCTTTTTGGCATTTTCTCAGCGAGAAAAAGTCATTTTGTACCTGAAACACTGTAAGTGGTTTGGTGAGTCCAATAATGAAATGAGTCCCTCAAATCAACTACATAGACTCCTTTCTCCAATTTTCTGACGTTTACAATAGCTTGCCTTAAAAAATCAGAAGGTAAAACAATGTTATTACAGAAATCCGCTTTTTGGCATTTTCTCAGCGAGAAACAATCATTTTGTACCTGAAACACTGTAAGTGGTTTGGTGAGTCCAAAAATGAAATGAGTCTCTCAAATCAACTACATAGACTCCTTTCTCCAATTTTCCAACGTTTTCAATAGCTTGCCTTAAAAAATCAGAAGGTAAAACAATGTTATTACAGAAATCCGCTTTTTGGCATTTTCTCAGCGAGAAACGGTCATTTTGTACCTGAAACACTGTAAGTGGTTTGGTGAGTCCAATAATGAAATGAGTCTCTCAAATCAACTACATAGACTCCTTTCTCCAATTTTCTGACGTTTTCAATAGCTTGCCTTAAAAAATCAGAAGGTAAATCAATGTTATAACAGAAATCCGCTTTTTGGCAGTTTCTCAGCAAGAAACAGTCATTTTGTACCTGAAACACTGTAAGTGGTTTGGTGAGTCCAATAATGAAATGAGTCTCTCAAATCAACTACATAGACTCCTTTCTCCAATTTTCTGACGTTTTCAATAGCTTGCCTTAAAAAATCAGAAGGTAAAACAATGTTATTACAGAAATCCGCTTTTTGGCATTTTCTCAGCGAGAAAAAGTCATTTTGTACCTGAAACACTGTAAGTGGTTTGGTGAGTCCAATAATGAAATGAGTCCCTCAAATCAACTACATAGACTCATTTCTCCAATTTTCTGACGTTTTCAATAGCTTGCCTTAAAAAATCAGAAGGTAAAACAATGTTATTACAGAAATCCGCTTTTTGGCATTTTCTCAGCGAGAAACAGTCATTTTGTACCTGAAACACTGTAAGTGGTTTGGTGAGTCCAATAATGAAATGAGTCTCTCAAATCAACTACATAGACTCCTTTCTCCAATTTTCCAACGTTTTCAATAGCTTGCCTTAAAAAATCAGAAGGTAAAACAATGTTATTACAGAAATCCGCTTTTTGGCATTTTCTCAGCGAGAAACGGTCATTTTGTACCTGAAACACTGTAAGTGGTTTGGTGAGTCCAATAATGAAATGAGTCTCTCAAATCAACTACATAGACTCCTTTCTCCAATTTTCTGACGTTTTCAATAGCTTGCCTTAAAAAATCAGAAGGTAAATCAATGTTATGACAGAAATCCGCTTTTTGGCATTTTCTCAGCGAGAAACATCCATTTTGTACCTGAAACACTGTAAGTGGTTTGGTGAGTCCAATAATGAAATGAGTCTCTCAAATCAACTACATAGACTCCTTTCTCCAATTTTCTGACGTTTTCAATAGCTTGCCTTAAAAAATCAGAAGGTAAATCAATGTTATGACAGAAATCCGCTTTTTGGCAGTTTCTCAGCAAGAAACAGTCATTTTGTACCTGAAACACTGTAAGTGGTTTGGTGAGTCCAATAATGAAATGAGTCTCTCAAATCAACTACATAGACTCCTTTCTCCAATTTTCTGACGTTTTCAATAGCTTGCCTTAAAAAATCAGAAGGTAAAACAATGTTATTACAGAGATCCGCTTTTTGGCATTTTCTCAGCGAGAAACAGTCATTTTGTACCTGAAACACTGTAAGTGGTTTGGTGAGTCCAATAATGAAATGAGTCCCTCAAATCAACTACATAGACTCCTTTCTCCAATTTTCTGACGTTTTCAATAGCTTGCATTAAAAAATCAGAAGGTAAAACAATGTTATTACAGAAATCCGCTTTTTGGCATTTTCTCAGCGAGAAACGGTCATTTTGTACCTGAAACACTGTAAGTGGTTTGGTGAGTCCAATAATGAAATGAGTCCCTCAAATCAACTACATAGACTCCTTTCTCCAATTTTCTGACGTTTACAATAGCTTGCCTTAAAAAATCAGAAGGTAAAACAATGTTATTACAGAAATCCGCTTTTTGGCATTTTCTCAGCGAGAAACAATCATTTTGTACCTGAAACACTGTAAGTGGTTTGGTGAGTCCAAAAATGAAATGAGTCTCTCAAATCAACTACATAGACTCCTTTCTCCAATTTTCCAACGTTTTCAATAGCTTGCCTTAAAAAATCAGAAGGTAAAACAATGTTATTACAGAAATCCGCTTTTTGGCATTTTCTCAGCGAGAAACGGTCATTTTGTACCTGAAACACTGTAAGTGGTTTGGTGAGTCCAATAATGAAATGAGTCTCTCAAATCAACTACATAGACTCCTTTCTCCAATTTTCTGACGTTTTCAATAGCTTGCCTTAAAAAATCAGAAGGTAAATCAATGTTATAACAGAAATCCGCTTTTTGGCAGTTTCTCAGCAAGAAACAGTCATTTTGTACCTGAAACACTGTAAGTGGTTTGGTGAGTCCAATAATGAAATGAGTCTCTCAAATCAACTACATAGACTCCTTTCTCCAATTTTCTGACGTTTTCAATAGCTTGCCTTAAAAAATCAGAAGGTAAAACAATGTTATTACAGAAATCCGCTTTTTGGCATTTTCTCAGCGAGAAAAAGTCATTTTGTACCTGAAACACTGTAAGTGGTTTGGTGAGTCCAATAATGAAATGAGTCCCTCAAATCAACTACATAGACTCATTTCTCCAATTTTCTGACGTTTTCAATAGCTTGCCTTAAAAAATCAGAAGGTAAAACAATGTTATTACAGAAATCCGCTTTTTGGCATTTTCTCAGCGAGAAACAGTCATTTTGTACCTGAAACACTGTAAGTGGTTTGGTGAGTCCAATAATGAAATGAGTCTCTCAAATCAACTACATAGACTCCTTTCTCCAATTTTCCAACGTTTTCAATAGCTTGCCTTAAAAAATCAGAAGGTAAAACAATGTTATTACAGAAATCCGCTTTTTGGCATTTTCTCAGCGAGAAACGGTCATTTTGTACCTGAAACACTGTAAGTGGTTTGGTGAGTCCAATAATGAAATGAGTCTCTCAAATCAACTACATAGACTCCTTTCTCCAATTTTCTGACGTTTTCAATAGCTTGCCTTAAAAAATCAGAAGGTAAATCAATGTTATGACAGAAATCCGCTTTTTGGCATTTTCTCAGCGAGAAACGGTCATTTTGTACCTGAAACACTGTAAGTGGTTTGGTGAGTCCAATAATGAAATGAGTCTCTCAAATCAAACTACATAGACTCTTTTCTCCAATTTTCTGACGTTTTTAATAGCTTGCCTTAAAAAATCAGAAGGTAAATCAATGTTATGACAGAAATCCGCTTTTTGGCATTTTCTCAGCGAGAAACAGTCATTTTGTACCTGAAACACTGTAAGTGGTTTGGTGAGTCCAATAATGAAATGAGTCTCTCAAATCAACTACATAGACTCCTTTCTCCAATTTTCCAACGTTTTCAATAGCTTGCCTTAAAAAAATCAGAAGGTAAAATAATGTTATTACAGAAATCCGCTTTTTGGCATTTTCTCAGCGAGAAACGGTCATTTTGTACCTGGTAAGTGGTTTGGTGAGTCCAATAATGAAATGAGTCTCTCAAATCAACTACATAGACTCCTTTCTCCAATTTTCTGACGTTTTCAATAGCTTGCCTTAAAAAATCAGAAGGTAAATCAATGTTATGACAGAAATCCGCTTTTTGGCATTTTCTCAGCGAGAAACAGTCATTTTGTACCTGAAACACTGTAAGTGGTTTGGTGAGTCCAATAATGAAATGAGTCTCTCAAATCAACTACATAGACTCCTTTCTCCAATTTTCTGACGTTTTCAATAGCTTGCCTTAAAAAATCAGAAGGTAAATCAATGTTATGACAGAAATCCGCTTTTTGGCATTTTCTCAGCGAGAAACAGTCATTTTGTACCTGAAACACTGTAAGTGGTTTGGTGAGTCCAATAATGAAATGAGTCTCTCAAATCAACTACATAGACTCCTTTCTCCAATTTTCTGACGTTTTCAATAGCTTGCCTTAAAAAATCAGAAGGTAAAACAATGTTATTACAGAAATCCGCTTTTTGGCATTTTCTCAGCGAGAAAAAGTCATTTTGTACCTGAAACACTGTAAGTGGTTTGGTGAGTCCAATAATGAAATGAGTCCCTCAAATCAACTACATAGACTCATTTCTCCAATTTTCTGACGTTTTCAATAGCTTGCCTTAAAAAATCAGAAGGTAAAACAATGTTATTACAGAAATCCGCTTTTTGGCATTTTCTCAGCGAGAAACAGTCATTTTGTACCTGAAACACTGTAAGTGGTTTGGTGAGTCCAATAATGAAATGAGTCTCTCAAATCAACTACATAGACTCCTTTCTCCAATTTTCCAACGTTTTCAATAGCTTGCCTTAAAAAATCAGAAGGTAAAACAATGTTATTACAGAAATCCGCTTTTTGGCATTTTCTCAGCGAGAAACGGTCATTTTGTACCTGAAACACTGTAAGTGGTTTGGTGAGTCCAATAATGAAATGAGTCTCTCAAATCAACTACATAGACTCCTTTCTCCAATTTTCTGACGTTTTCAATAGCTTGCCTTAAAAAATCAGAAGGTAAATCAATGTTATGACAGAAATCCGCTTTTTGGCATTTTCTCAGCGAGAAACGGTCATTTTGTACCTGAAACACTGTAAGTGGTTTGGTGAGTCCAATAATGAAATGAGTCTCTCAAATCAAACTACATAGACTCTTTTCTCCAATTTTCTGACGTTTTTAATAGCTTGCCTTAAAAAATCAGAAGGTAAATCAATGTTATGACAGAAATCCGCTTTTTGGCATTTTCTCAGCGAGAAACAGTCATTTTGTACCTGAAACACTGTAAGTGGTTTGGTGAGTCCAATAATGAAATGAGTCTCTCAAATCAACTACATAGACTCCTTTCTCCAATTTTCCAACGTTTTCAATAGCTTGCCTTAAAAAAATCAGAAGGTAAAATAATGTTATTACAGAAATCCGCTTTTTGGCATTTTCTCAGCGAGAAACGGTCATTTTGTACCTGGTAAGTGGTTTGGTGAGTCCAATAATGAAATGAGTCTCTCAAATCAACTACATAGACTCCTTTCTCCATTTTTCTGACGTTTTCAATAGCTTGCCTTAAAAAATCAGAAGGTAAATCAATGTTATGACAGAAATCCGCTTTTTGGCATTTTCTCAGCGAGAAACAGTCATTTTGTACCTGAAACACTGTAAGTGGTTTGGTGAGTCCAATAATGAAATGAGTCTCTCAAATCAACTACATAGACTCCTTTCTCCAATTTTCTGACGTTTTCAATAGCTTGCCTTAAAAAATCAGAAGGTAAATCAATGTTATGACAGAAATCCGCTTTTTGGCATTTTCTCAGCGAGAAACAGTCATTTTGTACCTGAAACACTGTAAGTGGTTTGGTGAGTCCAATAATGAAATGAGTCTCTCAAATCAACTACATAGACTCCTTTCTCCAATTTTCTGACGTTTTCAATAGCTTGCCTTGAAAAATCAGAAGGTAAATCAATGTTATGACAGAAATCCGCTTTTTGGCATTTTCTCAGCGAGAAACAGTCATTTTGTACCTGAAACACTGTAAGTGGTTTGGTGAGTCCAATAATGAAATGAGTCTCTCAAATCAACTACATATACACCTTTCTCCAATTTTCTAACGTTTTCAATAGCTTGCCTTAAAAAATCAGAACGTAAATCAATGTTATGACAGAAATCCGCTTTTTGGCATTTTCTCAGCGAGAAACAGTCATTTTGTACCTGAAACACTGTAAGTGGTTTGGTGAGTCCAATAATGAAATGAGTCTCTCAAATCAACTACATAGACTCCTTTCTCCAATTTTCTGACGTTTTCAATAGCTTGCCTTGAAAAATCAGAAGGTAAATCAATGTTATGACAGAAATCCGCTTTTTGGCATTTTCTCAGCGAGAAACAGTCATTTTGTACCTGAAACACTGTAAGTGGTTTGGTGAGTCCAATAATGAAATGAGTCTCTCAAATCAACTACATAGACACCTTTCTCCAATTTTCTAACGTTTTCAATAGCTTGCCTTAAAAAATCAGAAGGTAAATCAATGTTATGACAGAAATCCGCTTTTTGGCATTTTCTCAGCGAGAAACAGTCATTTTGTACCTGAAACACTGTATGTGGTTTGGTGAGTCCAATAATGAAATGAGTCTCTCAAATCAACTACATAGACTCCTTTCTCCAATTTTCTGACGTTTTCAATAGCTTGCCTTAAAAAATCAGAAGGTAAATCAATGTTATTACAGAAATCCGCTTTTTGGCATTTTCTCAGCGAGAAACAGTCATTTTGTACCTGAAACACTGTAAGTGGTTTGGTGAGTCCAATAATGAAATGAGTCTCTCAAATCAACTACATAGACTCCTTTCTCGAATTTTCCAACGTTTTCAATAGCTTGCCTTAAAAAAATCAGAAGGTAAAACAATGTTATTACAGAAATCCGTTTTTTGGCATTTTCTCAGCGAGAAACGGTCATTTTGTACCTGGTAAGTGGTTTGGTGAGTCCAATAATGAAATGAGTCTCTCAAATCAACTACATAGACTCCTTTCTCCAATTTTCTGACGTTTTCAATAGCTTGCCTTAAAAAATCAGACGGTAAATCAATGTTATGACAGAAATCCGCTTTTTGGCAGTTTCTCAGCGAGAAACAGTCATTTTGTACCTGAAACACTGTAAGTGGTTTTGTGAGTCCAATAATGAAATGAGTCTCTCAAATCAACTACATAGACTCCTTTCTCGAATTTTCCAACGTTTTCAATAGCTTGCCTTAAAAAAATCAGAAGGTAAAACAATGTTATTACAGAAATCCGTTTTTTGGCATTTTCTCAGCGAGAAACGGTCATTTTGTACCTGAAACACTGTATGTGGTTTGGTGAGTCCAATAATGAAATGAGTCTCTCAAATCAACTACATAGACTCCTTTCTCCAATTTTCTGACGTTTTCAATAGCTTGCCTTAAAAAATCAGAAGGTAAATCAATGTTATGACAGAAATCCGCTTTTTGGCATTTTCTCAGCGAGAAACAGTCATTTTGTACCTGAAACACTGTATGTGGTTTGGTGAGTCCAATAATGAAATGAGTCTCTCAAATCAACTACATAGACTCCTTTCTCCAATTTTCTGACGTTTTCAATAGCTTGCCTTAAAAAATCAGAAGGTAAATCAATGTTATTACAGAAATCCGCTTTTTGGCATTTTCTCAGCGAGAAACAGTCATTTTGTACCTGAAACACTGTAAGTGGTTTGGTGAGTCCAATAATGAAATGAGTCTCTCAAATCAACTACATAGACTCCTTTCTCGAATTTTCCAACGTTTTCAATAGCTTGCCTTAAAAAAATCAGAAGGTAAAACAATGTTATTACAGAAATCCGTTTTTTGGCATTTTCTCAGCGAGAAACGGTCATTTTGTACCTGGTAAGTGGTTTGGTGAGTCCAATAATGAAATGAGTCTCTCAAATCAACTACATAGACTCCTTTCTCCAATTTTCTGACGTTTTCAATAGCTTGCCTTAAAAAATCAGACGGTAAATCAATGTTATGACAGAAATCCGCTTTTTGGCAGTTTCTCAGCGAGAAACAGTCATTTTGTACCTGAAACACTGTAAGTGGTTTTGTGAGTCCAATAATGAAATGAGTCTCTCAAATCAACTACATAGACTCCTTTCTCGAATTTTCCAACGTTTTCAATAGCTTGCCTTAAAAAAATCAGAAGGTAAAACAATGTTATTACAGAAATCCGTTTTTTGGCATTTTCTCAGCGAGAAACGGTCATTTTGTACCTGGTAAGTGGTTTGGTGAGTCCAATAATGAAATGAGTCTCTCAAATCAACTACATAGACTCCTTTCTCCAATATTCTGACGTTTTCAATAGCTTGCCTTAAATATTCAGAAGGTAAAACAATGTTATTACAGAAATCCGCTTTTTGGCATTTTCTCAGCGAGAAACAGTCATTTTGTACCTGAAACACTGTAAGTGGTTTGGTGAGTCCAATAATGAAATGAGTCTCTCAAATCAACTACATAGACTCCTTTCTCCAATTTTCTGACGTTTTCAATAGCTTGCCTTAAAAAATCAGAAGGTAAATCAATGTTATGACAGAAATCCGCTTTTTGGCAGTTTCTCATCGAGAAACAGTCATTTTATACCTGAAACACTGTAAGTGTTTTGGTGAGTCCAATAATGAAATGAGTCTCTCAAATCAACTACATAGACTCCTTTCTCCAATTTTCTAACGTTTTCAATAGCTTGCCTTAAAAAATCAGAAGGTAAATCAATGTTATGACAGAAATCCGCTTTTTGGCATTTTCTCAGCGAGAAACAGTCATTTTGTACCTGAAACACTGTAAGTGGTTTGGTGAGTCCAATAATGAAATGAGTCTCTCAAATCAACTACATAGACTCCTTTCTCCAATTTTCGGACGTTTTCAATAGCTTGCCTTAAAAAATCAGAAGGTAAATCAATGTTATGACAGAAATCCGCTTTTTGGCAGTTTCTCAGCGAGAAACAGTCATTTTGTACCTGAAAGTAAGTAAGTGGTTTGGTGAGTCCAATAATGAAATGAGTCTCTCAAATCAACTACATAGACTCCTTTCTCCAATTTTCTAACGTTTTCAATAGCTTGCCTTAAAAATTCAGAAGGTAAAACAATGTTATTACAGAAATCCGCTTTTTGGCATTTTCTCAGCGAGAAACAGTCATTTTGTACCTGAAACACTGTAAGTGGTTTGGTGAGTCCAATAATGAAATGAGTCTCTCAAATCAACTACATAGACACCTTTCTCCAATTTTCTAACGTTTTCAATAGCTTGCCTTAAAAAATCAGAAGGTAAATCAATGTTATGACAGAAATCCGCTTTTTGGCATTTTCTCAGCGAGAAACAGTCATTTTGTACCTGAAACACTGTAAGTGGTTTGGTGAGTCCAATAATGAAATGAGTCTCTCAAATCAACTACATAGACTCCTTTCTCCAATTTTCCAACGTTTTCAATAGCTTGCCTTAAAAAAATCAGAAGGTAAATCAATGTTATGACAGAAATCCGCTTTTTGGCATTTTCTCAGCGAGAAACAGTCATTTTGTACCTGAAACACTGTAAGTGGTTTGGTGAGTCCAATAATGAAATGAGTCTCTCAAATCAACTACATAGACTCCTTTCTCCAATATTCTGACGTTTTCAATAGCTTGCCTTAAAAATTCAGAAGGTAAAACAATGTTATTACAGAAATCCGCTTTTTGGCATTTTCTCAGCGAGAAACAGTCATTTTGTACCTGAAACACTGTAAGTGGTTTGGTGAGTCCAATAATGAAATGAGTCTCTCAAATCAACTACATAGACTCCTTTCTCCAATTTTCTGACGTTTTCAATAGCTTGCCTTAAAAAATCAGAAGGTAAATCAATGTTATGACAGAAATCCGCTTTTTGGCAGTTTCTCATCGAGAAACAGTCATTTTGTACCTGAAACACTGTAAGTGTTTTGGTGAGTCCAATAATGAAATGAGTCTCTCAAATCAACTACATAGACTCCTTTCTCCAATTTTCTAACGTTTTCAATAGCTTGCCTTAAAAAATCAGAAGGTAAATCAATGTTATGACAGAAATCCGCTTTTTGGCATTTTCTCAGCGAGAAACAGTCATTTTGTACCTGAAACACTGTAAGTGGTTTGGTGAGTCCAATAATGAAATGAGTCTCTCAAATCAACTACATAGACTCCTTTCTCCAATTTTCGGACGTTTTCAATAGCTTGCCTTAAAAAATCAGAAGGTAAATCAATGTTATGACAGAAATCCGCTTTTTGGCAGTTTCTCAGCGAGAAACAGTCATTTTGTACCTGAAAGTAAGTAAGTGGTTTGGTGAGTCCAATAATGAAATGAGTCTCTCAAATCAACTACATAGACTCCTTTCTCCAATTTTCTAACGTTTTCAATAGCTTGCCTTAAAAATTCAGAAGGTAAAACAATGTTATTACAGAAATCCGCTTTTTGGCATTTTCTCAGCGAGAAACAGTCATTTTGTACCTGAAACACTGTAAGTGGTTTGGTGAGTCCAATAATGAAATGAGTCTCTCAAATCAACTACATAGACTCCTTTCTCCAATTTTCTAACGTTTTCAATAGCTTGCCTTAAAAAATCAGAAGGTAAATCAATGTTATGACAGAAATCCGCTTTTTGGCATTTTCTCAGCGAGAAACAGTCATTTTGTACCTGAAACACTGTAAGTGGTTTGGTGAGTCCAATAATGAAATGAGTCTCTCAAATCAACTACATAGACTCCTTTCTCCAATTTTCTGACGTTTTCAATAGCTTGCCTTAAAAAATCAGAAGGTAAATCAATGTTATGACAGAAATCCGCTTTTTGGCAGTTTCTCAGCGAGAAACAGTCATTTTGTACCTGAAAGTAAGTAAGTGGTTTGGTGAGTCCAATAATGAAATGAGTCTCTCAAATCAACTACATAGACTCCTTTCTCCAATTTTCTAACGTTTTCAATAGCTTGCCTTAAAAAATCAGAAGGTAAATCAATCTTATGACAGAAATCCGCTTTTTGGCATTTTCTCAGCGAGAAACAGTCATTTTGTACCTGAAACACTGTAAGTGGTTTGGTGAGTCCAATAATGAAATGAGTCCCTCAAATCAACTACATAGACTCCTTTCTCCAATTTTCTGACGTTTTCAATAGCTTGCCTTAAAAAATCAGAAGGTAAAACAATGTTATTACAGAAATCCGCTTTTTGGCATTTTCTCAGCGAGAAACGGTCATTTTGTACCTGAAACACTGTAAGTGTTTTGGTGAGTCCAATAATGAAATGAGTCTCTCAAATCAACTACATAGACTCCTTTCTCCAATTTTCTGACGTTTTCAATAGCTTGCCTTAAAAAATCAGAAGGTAAAACAATGTTATTACAGAAATCCGCTTTTTGGCATTTTCTCAGCGAGAAACGGTCATTTTGTACCTGAAACACTGTAAGTGGTTTGGTGAGTCCAATAATGAAATGAGTCTCTCAAATCAACTACATAGACTCCTTTCTCCAATTTTCTGTTGTTTTCAATAGCTTGCCTTAAAAAATCAGAAGGTAAATCAATGTTATGACAGAAATCCGCTTTTTGGCAGTTTCTCAGCGAGAAACAGTCATTTTGTACCTGAAACACTGTAAGTGTTTTGGTGAGTCCAATAATGAAATGAGTCGCTCAAATCAACTACATAGACTCCTTTCTACAATTTTCTGACGTTTTCAATAGCTTGCCTCAAAAAATCAGAAGGTAGGATTCTTAATAGGACTAGCTGTTAATATCCCTAAAATATATCAGCACGATAACTCCTATCGGACATGACTGTGGGGTGGAGTTTGGACAAGATCGCGGGGCACCACCAAATCTACACGTCATCAGTTGTGTGCCTTGTCTTCATCAGGTGTTTCGGCCTCTTAACACAATACACCCTCTTCCAAGGTTGGCCTGCCACAGGCTGATCAGACCTGGGTGTGTGTCACATGGTGGCACCCCGTGGTCATCAAACAGCCCATGTTGCATCCCTCCGTTTCAGCCACAGCCAGTGACTGCTCCGTTCGGCTGCTTTGGCAAGTTCTTTTATTGCCTTCCGCTGGGCCTGTCCTCTGATCCCAACTTCCTTCAGGAGCCGTGTGGTGGACCTGGCTACAAAGCCTCGGCAGCCAACCTCCACTGGCCACACCTTTACGTTCCATCCCCGCGCCTCAGCATCAGCTGCTAGGTTAGCATAACGCAGCCTTTTTCTTTCGAATGCTTCGTCGATGTTATCCTCCCACGGGACAGTCAAGCTCCACAATGAAGACACGCCGGCAGGACTTGGACCAGAGGACCAAATCTGGGCGCAGGTTGGTTGCTGCGATTTCTGGCGGGAAAGTGAGCCTCTGTCTGAGGTCTACCCGCATTTCCCAATCCCGGGCTGTGTCCAGTGGGCCTGAGTTTGGAGGTGATGGCTTGGTTCTCCGTTTCTCCCCTTGTCGGACGAATGTTGTCTTCCGTGGGAGGGTGGTCTGGGTTTTGAAAGGCATGGCGTTGATGGTGACCCTCTTGTCCTCAAGTTCGGCAGCCAAGCACTTCAACACTTGGTTATGGCGCCAGGTGTATCTTCCTTGAGTCAGGCTGGTCTTGCAACCCACCAGGATGTGTTTGAGGGTTGCTGGGGCTGCACACTGCAGGCAGGCTGGGTCCTCTCCATACCAGAGATGTAGGTTGGTTGGAGAGGGCAGGACATCATAAGTGGCTCTGATGATGAAGCTGAGCCTATTAGCCTCCATGCTCCACATCTCATTCCACGTGATTTTCCTCCTCTCCACACCCTCCCACCTCATCCAGCGTCCTTGCTGGGCTTGGGAGACTGCCTTGGCACACCTGGCTGCCTCCTCCTGGTTGCGCACCTCCTCAACCACCATGTGTCGCCGTTCAGACGGAGTAGCCTTTTGCCAAGGGGGTGTTGTTGCTTCCAGGCCAAGACCCCCTCTGCCATGTTGGACTCGTCCCACTATATCCCGGTGTCTGAGGGTGGTCTTTGCCACTGCTACTGCTGCAGATGGTTTCCATTTCCTCCCTGTTGCCAGGTTTGGAGCCGCATCTCTGACGCATGGGTCCCGGGATTCTGTAAGAGTCATTTCCACCCTTGTTTTGGCACATTTGTACTCCTCCACCAGGCTTGAGATTGGAAGGGAGAGCGCTCCATTGCCATACAGGCCTATGCTGGAAAGGCATCTCGGCAGTCCAAGCCACTTCCTCACTTGGGCATTCACCAGTCTCTCAAGCCGATTGACATGAGATAAGGTGACCTCATAGATGGAAATTGGCCACATGAGGCGAGGTAGCAGCCCAAACTGAAAGCACCATAGCTTCAATTTTCCAGGGAGAGCAGTGTTGTTAATCTGCTTGAGGCCGCTGATTGTATCCTGCCTGAGTTGTTCCACCTGCTCAGAGTCTTTAAGTTCTGCGCTATACCATCGGCCAAGGCTTTTGATAGGCTTCTCCAGAACTGTTGGGATTGGCTGGTCGTCCACATAGAACCTTGCATTGGTGAGCTTACCTTTGACAATGGAGATGCTACGGGATTTGCTGGGTTTAATCTCCATTCGTGCCCATTTGATGTTTCCCCGGAGTTTCTCCAGCAGACGTTTGGTACATGCGACCGTTGTTGTTATTGTCGTCATGTCGTCCATGTACGCCCTGATTGGGGGAAGACGGAGCCCGCTCTTCAATCGTTCTCCTCCAACCACCCATCGTGATGCACGAATAAGTAGCTCCATTGCCATTGTAAACACCAGTGGCGAGATGGTGCAGCCCGCCATAATGCCTATCTCAAGGTGCTGCCAGGCAGTTGTACTATCCTGTGCTGTAACACAGAATTGGAGATCCTGGAAGTAGGCTTTGACTAGACTTGTGATGCCCTCTGGCACTTGAAAGAAGTTGAACGCTGTCCACAAGATCTCATGAGGCACTGACCCGAAGGCATTGGCAAGATCTAAAAACACCACATGCAGGTCTTTCTTCTCCTTCTTGGCCGTCTGTACTTGGTGCCAGATGACATTTGTGTGTTCCAAGCAACCTGAGAACCCACTTATCCCTGCCTTTTGCACTGAGGTGTCAACAAAGTTGTTCGCCAGCAGGAATGCTGAGAGCCTACGGGCCACGACACTGAAGAAAATCTTTCCTTCCACATTGAGAAGGCTGATCTGGCGAAACTGCTCGATGGTTGAGGAATTCTTCTCTTTGGGAATCAGGATCCCTCCTGCCCGTCGCCATGCCTTTGGTATCATTCCTTTTTCCCATGCCACTTTCATAAGCTTCCAGAGGTATTTCAAGACGCCTGGCGTGTTCTTATACACCCTGTATGGAATGCCGTTGGGCCCCGGGGCTGAAGCTGTTCTTGCCCGTTTTACTGTGCTCTCAACTTCGCTCCATGTGGGGGGCCTTGTTTCCATCTGGTGCTCAGGTGGTTGGATGGGTGGCATATCCTCCGGAATGCTGGCTGGCACATGCCTCTGTTTGTCGGAGTAGGTCTTCCGAAGATGTTCTTCCAGTTCTCTTATGGGTACTTTGAGGGTCCCAGATTTCTCCCTGACAAAGAGGTCCTTAACAAATTTATAGGGATCTCTGTAGAAGGCAGTCCTCGTTCGCTCTCTCTTCTTATGTTGCCTTCTCAGGCATTCTGCTCTTCGCAGTGCTGCCAGACGCTGCTTGATGTCGCCCTGTAGTGCCCCAAGGCCTTTCCTTTCCACTTCCGTGGCCTTCTTCCATTGTTTCCTCAGGCACCTCCTTTCTTTCACGAGTCACGTTGTCTCCTGGACTTGAGATGAGCAGATGGTTCCTTCTGTGTCTGCAAGTTCTCACGTTTCACATTAAATCTCTCTGCTCCATAGCTATAAATGGTCTCTCCGATCTTGTCCAGTTTTTTCTCCACACCCCCTTTCAGACCTTCTAAAAGGTGGACAAGGTCTGTGTCTGTGGTTTCCCACTCCTTTTTCTGACAGGATTTAGGCCACAAGATTTGAGGTTTTCGTCCAGTCAGCCTCCGCTCTACTGCTGTCTGTGGCTGGATGGGCTCTGGGCTGATGTTCATAAATGGATCTGTGCTTGATTGAGCTTCGTCTGGGGTTCTGATACCCTGTGGACTGTGGTGAATATCCAGCTTCACTCGACTGATTTGCCCTACCTCTAAGGAAGTAATGGTCAATGCGAGGCCCCTTGCTAAGCTCTCTCAGACACTTGAAACAATGTTATTACAGAAATCCGCCTTTTGGCAGTTTCTCAGCGAGAAACAGTCATTTTGAACCTGAAACACTGTAAGTGGTTTGGTGAGTCCAATAATGAAATGAGTCTCTCAAATCAACTACATAGACTCCTTTCTCCAATTTTCTAACGTTTTCAATAGCTTGCCTTAAAAAATCAGAAGGTAAATCAATGTTATGACAGAAATCCGCTTTTTGGCATTTTCTCAGCGAGAAACAGTCATTTTGTACCTGAAACACTGTAAGTGGTTTGGTGAGTCCAATAATGAAATGAGTCTCTCAAATCAACTACATAGACTCCTTTCTCCAATTTTCTGACGTTTTCAATAGCTTGCCTTGAAAAATCAGAAGGTAAATCAATGTTATGACAGAAATCCGCTTTTTGGCATTTTCTCAGCGAGAAACAGTCATTTTGTACCTGAAACACTGTAAGTGGTTTGGTGAGTCCAATAATGAAATGAGTCTCTCAAATCAACTACATATACACCTTTCTCCAATTTTCTAACGTTTTCAATAGCTTGCCTTAAAAAATCAGAAGGTAAATCAATGTTATGACAGAAATCCGCTTTTTGGCATTTTCTCAGCGAGAAACAGTCATTTTGTACCTGAAACACTGTAAGTGGTTTGGTGAGTCCAATAATGAAATGAGTCTCTCAAATCAACTACATAGACTCCTTTCTCCAATTTTCTGACGTTTTCAATAGCTTGCCTTGAAAAATCAGAAGGTAAATCAATGTTATGACAGAAATCCGCTTTTTGGCATTTTCTCAGCGAGAAACAGTCATTTTGTACCTGAAACACTGTAAGTGGTTTGGTGAGTCCAATAATGAAATGAGTCTCTCAAATCAACTACATAGACACCTTTCTCCAATTTTCTAACGTTTTCAATAGCTTGCCTTAAAAAATCAGAAGGTAAATCAATGTTATGACAGAAATCCGCTTTTTGACATTTTCTCAGCGAGAAACAGTCATTTTGTACCTGAAACACTGTATGTGGTTTGGTGAGTCCAATAATGAAATGAGTCTCTCAAATCAACTACATAGACTCCTTTCTCCAATTTTCTGACGTTTTCAATAGCTTGCCTTAAAAAATCAGAAGGTAAATCAATGTTATGACAGAAATCCGCTTTTTGGCATTTTCTCAGCGAGAAACAGTCATTTTGTACCTGAAACACTGTATGTGGTTTGGTGAGTCCAATAATGAAATGAGTCTCTCAAATCAACTACATAGACTCCTTTCTCCAATTTTCTGACGTTTTCAATAGCTTGCCTTAAAAAATCAGAAGGTAAATCAATGTTATTACAGAAATCCGCTTTTTGGCATTTTCTCAGCGAGAAACAGTCATTTTGTACCTGAAACACTGTAAGTGGTTTGGTGAGTCCAATAATGAAATGAGTCTCTCAAATCAACTACATAGACTCCTTTCTCCAATTTTCTGACGTTTTCAATAGCTTGCCTTAAAAAATCAGAAGGTAAAACAATGTTATTACAGAAATCCGCTTTTTGGCATTTTCTCAGCGAGAAACGGTCATTTTGTACCTGAAACACTGTAAGTGGTTTGGTGAGTCCAATAATGAAATGAGTCTCTCAAATCAACTACATAGACTCCTTTCTCCAATTTTCTGACGTTTTCAATAGCTTGCCTTGAAAAATCAGAAAGTAAAAATCAATGTTATGACAGAAATCCGCTTTTTGGCATTTTCTCAGCGAGAAACAGTCATTTTTTACCTGAAACACTGTAAGTGGTTTGGTGAGTCCAATAATGAAATGAGTCTCTCAAATCAACTACATAGACTCCTTTCTCCAATTTTCTGACGTTTTCAATAGCTTGCCTTAAAAAATCAGAAGGCAAATCAATGTTATGACAGAAATCCGCTTTTTGGCAGTTTCTCAGCGAGAAACAGTCATTTTGTACCTGAAACACTGTAAGTGGTTTGGTGAGTCCAAGAATGAAATGAGTCTCTCAAATCAACTACATAGACTCCTTTCTCCAATTTTCTGACGTTTTCAATTGCTTGCCTTGAAAAATCAGAAGGTGAATCAATGTTATGACAGAAATCCGCTTTTTGGCATTTTCTCAGCGAGAAACAGTCATTTTGTACCTGAAACACTGTATGTGGTTTGGTGAGTCCAATAATGAAATGAGTCGCTCAAATCAACTACATAGACTCCTTTCTCCAATTTTCTAACGTTTTTAATAGCTTGCCTTAAAAAATCAGAAGGTAAATCAATGTTATTACAGAAATCCGCTTTTTGGCATTTTCTCAGCGAGAAACAGTCATTTTGTACCTGAAACACTGTAAGTGGTTTGGTGAGTCCAATAATGAAATGAGTCTCTCAAATCAACTACATAGACTCCTTTCTCCAATTTTCTGACGTTTTCAATAGCTTGCCTTAAAAAATCAGAAGGTAAAACAATGTTATGACAGAAATCCGCTTTTTGGCATTTTCTCAGCGAGAAACGGTCATTTTGTACCTGAAACACTGTAAGTGGTTTGGTGAGTCCAATAATGAAATGAGTCTCTCAAATCAACTACATAGACTCCTTTCTCCAATTTTCTGACGTTTTCAATAGCTTGCCTTGAAAAATCAGAAAGTAAAAATCAATGTTATGACAGAAATCCGCTTTTTGGCATTTTCTCAGCGAGAAACAGTCATTTTTTACCTGAAACACTGTAAGTGGTTTGGTGAGTCCAATAATGAAATGAGTCTCTCAAATCAACTACATAGACACCTTTCTCCAATTTTCTAACGTTTTCAATAGCTTGCCTTAAAAAATCAGAAGGTAAATCAATGTTATGACAGAAATCCGCTTTTTGGCATTTTCTCAGCGAGAAACAGTCATTTTGTACCTGAAACACTGTAAGTGGTTTGGTGAGTCCAAAAATGAAATGAGTCTCTCAAATCAACTACATAGACTCCTTTCTCCAATTTTCTGACGTTTTCAATAGCTTGCCTTGAAAAATCAGAAGGTAAATCAATGTTATGACAGAAATCCGCTTTTTGGCATTTTCTCAGCGAGAAACAGTCATTTTGTACCTGAAACACTGTAAGTGGTTTGGTGAGTCCAAAAATGAAATGAGTCTCTCAAATCAACTACATAGACTCCTTTCTCCAATTTTCTGACGTTTTCAATTGCTTGCCTTGAAAAATCAGAAGGTAAATCAATGTTATGACAGAAATCCGCTTTTTGGCATTTTCTCAGCGAGAAACAGTCATTTTGTACCTGAAACACTGTAAGTGGTTTGGTGAGTCCAATAATGAAATGAGTCGCTCAAATCAACTACATAGACTCCTTTCTCCAATTTTCTAACGTTTTTAATAGCTTGCCTTAAAAAATCAGAAGGTAAATCAATGTTATTACAGAAATCCGCTTTTTGGCATTTTCTCAGCGAAAAACAGTCATTTTGTACCTGAAACACTGTAAGTGGTTTGGTGAGTCCAATAATGAAATGAGTCCCTCAAATCAACTACATAGACTCCTTTCTCCAATTTTCTGACGTTTTCAATAGCTTGCCTTAAAAAATCAGAAGGTAAAACAATGTTATGACAGAAATCCACTTTTTGGCATTTTCTCAGCGAGAAACGGTCATTTTGTACCTGAAACACTGTAAGTGGTTTGGTGAGTCCAATAATGAAATGAGGCTCTCAAATCAACTACATAGACTCCTTTCTCCAATTTTCTGACGTTTTCCATAGCTTGCCTTAAAAAATCAGAAGGTAAATCAATGTTATGACAGAAATCCGCTTTTTGGCAGTTTCTCAGCGAGAAACAGTCATTTTGTACCTGAAACACTGTAAGTGGTTTGGTGAGTCCAATAATGAAATGAGTCTCTCAAATCAACTACATAGACTCCTTTCTCCAATTTTCTGACGTTTTCAATAGCTTGCCTTAAAAAATCAGAAGGCAAATCAATGTTATGACAGAAATCCGCTTTTTGGCAGTTTCTCAGCGAGAAACAGTCATTTTGTACCTGAAACACTGTAAGTGGTTTGGTGAGTCCAAAAATGAAATGAGTCTCTCAAATCAACTACATAGACTCCTTTCTCCAATTTTCTGACGTTTTCAATTGCTTGCCTTGAAAAATCAGAAGGTAAATCAATGTTATGACAGAAATCCGCTTTTTGGCATTTTCTCAGCGAGAAACAGTCATTTTGTACCTGAAACACTGTAAGTGGTTTGGTGAGTCCAATAATGAAATGAGTCGCTCAAATCAACTACATAGACTCCTTTCTCCAATTTTCTAACGTTTTTAATAGCTTGCCTTAAAAAATCAGAAGGTAAATCAATGTTATTACAGAAATCCGCTTTTTGGCATTTTCTCAGCGAAAAACAGTCATTTTGTACCTGAAACACTGTAAGTGGTTTGGTGAGTCCAATAATGAAATGAGTCCCTCAAATCAACTACATAGACTCCTTTCTCCAATTTTCTGACGTTTTCAATAGCTTGCCTTAAAAAATCAGAAGGTAAAACAATGTTATGACAGAAATCCGCTTTTTGGCATTTTCTCAGCGAGAAACGGTCATTTTGTACCTGAAACACTGTAAGTGGTTTGGTGAGTCCAATAATGAAATGAGGCTCTCAAATCAACTACATAGACTCCTTTCTCCAATTTTCTGACGTTTTCCATAGCTTGCCTTAAAAAATCAGAAGGTAAATCAATGTTATGACAGAAATCCGCTTTTTGGCAGTTTCTCAGCGAGAAACAGTCATTTTGTACCTGAAACACTGTAAGTGGTTTGGTGAGTCCAATAATGAAATGAGTCGCTCAAATCAACTACATAGACTCCTTTCTCCAATTTTCTGACGTTTTCAATAGCTTGCCTTAAAAAATCAGAAGGTAGGATTCTTAATAGGACTAGCTGTTAATATCCCTAAAATATATCAGCACGATAACTCCTATCGGACATGACTGTGGGGTGGAGTTTGGACAGGATCGCGGGGCACCACCAAATCTACACGTCATCAGTTGTGTGCCTTGTCTTCATCAGGTGTATCGGCCTCTTAACACAATACACCCTCTTCCAAGGTTGGCCTGCCACAGGCTGATCAGACCTGGGTGTGTGTCATATGGTGGCACCCCGTGGTCATCAAACAGCCCATGTTGCATCCCTCCGTTTCAGTCACAGCCAGTGACTGCTCCGTTCGGCTGCTTTGGCAAGTTCTTTTATTGCCTTCCGCTGGGCCTGTCCTCTGATCCCAACTTCCTTCAGGAGCCGTGTGGTGGACCTGGCTACAAAGCCTCGGCAGCCAACCTCCACTGGCCACACCTTTACGTTCCATCCCCGCGCCTCAGCATCAGCTGCTAGGTTAGCATAACGCAGCCTTTTTCTTTCGAATGCTTCGTCGATGTTATCCTCCCACGGGACAGTCAGCTCCACAATGAAGACACGCCGGCAGGACTTGGACCAGAGGACCAAATCTGGGCGCAGGTTGGTTGCTGCGATTTCTGGCGGGAAAGTGAGCCTCTGGCTGAGGTCTACCCGCATTTCCCAATCCCGGGCTGTGTCCAGTGGGCCTGAGTTTGGAGGTGATGGCTTGGTTCTCCGTTTCTCCCCTTGTCGGACGAATGTTGTCTTCCGTGGGAGGGTGGTCTGGGTTTTGAAAGGCATGGCGTTGATGGTGACCCTCTTGTCCTCAAGTTCGGCAGCCAAGCACTTCAACACTTGGTTATGGCGCCAGGTGTATCTTCCTTGAGTCAGGCAGGTCTTGCAACCTACCAGGATGTGTTTGAGGGTTGCTGGGGCTGCACACTGCAGGCAGGCTGGGTCCTCTCCATACCAGAGATGTAGGTTGGTTGGAGAGGGCAGGACATCATAAGTGGCTCTGATGATGAAGCTGAGCCTATTAGCCTCCATGCTCCACATCTCATCCCACGTGATTTTCCTCCTCTCCACACCCTCCCAC
Organism: Cololabis saira; assembly: GCF_033807715.1. Taxonomy (NCBI): domain Eukaryota; kingdom Metazoa; phylum Chordata; class Actinopteri; order Beloniformes; family Belonidae; genus Cololabis; species Cololabis saira. The sequence continues at coordinate 22,030 of NW_026906217.1, forward strand.
CTCATTCAGCGTCCTTGCTGGGCTTGGGAGACTGCCTTGGCACACCTGGCTGCCTCCTCCTGGTTGCGCACCTCCTCAACCACCATGTGTCGCCGTTCAGACGGAGTAGCCTTTTGCCAAGCGGGTGTTGTTGCTTCCAGGCCAAGACCCCCTCTGCCATGTTGGACTCGTCCCACTATATCCCGGTGTCTGAGGGTGGTCTTTGCCACTGCTACTGCTGCAGATGGTTTCCATTTCCTCCCTGTTGCCAGGTTTGGAGCAGCATCTCTGACGCATGGGTTCCGGGATTCTGTAAGAGTCATTTCCACCCTTGTTTTGGCACATTTGTACTCCTCCACCAGGCTTGAGATTGGAAGGGAGAGCGCTCCATTGCCATACAGGCCTATGCTGGAAAGGCATCTCGGCAGTCCAAGCCACTTCCTCACTTGGGCATTCACCAGTCTCTCAAGCCGATTGACATGAGATAAGGTGACCTCATAGATGGAAATAGGCCACATGAGGCGAGGTAGCAGCCCAAACTGAAAGCACCATAGCTTCAATTTTCCAGGGAGAGCAGTGTTGTTAATCTGCTTGAGGCCGCTGATTGTATCCTGCCTGAGTTGTTCCACCTGCTCAGAGTCTTTAAGTTCTGCGCTATACCATCGGCCAAGGCTTTTGATAGGCTTCTCCAGAACTGTTGGGATTGGCTGGTCGTCCACATAGAACCTTGCATTGGTGAGCTTACCTTTGACAATGGAGATGCTACGGGATTTGCTGGGTTTAATCTCCATTCGTGCCCATTTGATGTTTCCCCGGAGTTTCTCCAGCAGACGTTTGGTACATGCGACCGTTGTTGTTATTGTCGTCATGTCGTCCATGTACGCCCTGATTGGGGGAAGACGGAGCCCGCTCTTCAATCGTTCTCCTCCAACCACCCATCGTGATGCACGAATAAGTAGCTCCATTGCCATTGTAAACACCAGTGGCGAGATGGTGCAGCCCGCCATAATGCCTATCTCAAGGTGCTGCCAGGCAGTTGTACTATCCTGTGCTGTAACACAGAATTGGAGATCCTGGAAGTAGGCTTTGACTAGACTTGTGATGCCCTCTGGCACTTGAAAGAAGTTGAACGCTGTCCACAAGATCTCATGAGGCACTGACCCGAAGGCATTGGCAAGATCTAAAAACACCACATGCAGGTCTTTCTTCTCCTTCTTGGCCGTCTGTACTTGTTGCCAGATGACATTTGTGTGTTCCAAACAACCTGAGAACCCACTTATCCCTGCCTTTTGCACTGAGGTGTCAACAAAGTTGTTCGCCAGCAGGAATGCTGAGAGCCTACGGGCCACGACACTGAAGAAAATCTTTCCATCCACATTGAGAAGGCTGATCTGGAGAAACTGCTCGATGGTTGAGGAATTCTTCTCTTTGGGAATCAGGATCCCTCCTGCCCGTCGCCATGCCTTTGGTATCATTCCTTTTTCCCATGCCACTTTCATAAGCTTCCAGAGGTATTTCAAGACGCCTGGCGTGTTCTTATACACCCTGTATGGAATGCCGTTGGGCCCCGGGGCTGAAGCTGTATTTGCCCGTTTTACTGTGCTCTCAACTTCGCTCCATGTGGGGGGCCTTGTTTCCATCTGGTGCTCAGGTGGTTGGATGGGTGGCATATCCTCCGGAATGCTGGCTGGCACATGCCTCTGTTTGTCGGAGTAGGTCTTCCGAAGATGTTCTTCCAGTTCTCTTATGGGTACTTTGAGGGTCCCAGATTTCTCCCTGACAAAGAGGTCCTTAACAAATTTATAGGGATCTCTGTAGAAGGCAGTCCTCGTTCGCTCTCTCTTCTTATGTTGCCTTCTCAGGCATTCTGCTCTTCGCAGTGCTGCCAGACGCTGCTTGATGTCGCCCTGTAGTGCCCCAAGGCCTTTCCTTTCCACTTCCGTGGCCTTCTTCCATTGTTTCCTCAGGCACCTCCTTTCTTTCACGAGTCTCTGAATCTCTTGTTGTCTCCTGGACTTGAGATGAGCAGATGGTTCCTTCTGTGTCTGCAAGTTCTCACGTTTCACACCAAATCTCTCTGCTCCATAGCTATAAATGGTCTCTCTGATCTTGTCCAGTTTTTTCTCCACACCCCCTTTCAGACCTTCTAAAAGGTGGACGAGGTCTGTGTCTGTGGTTTCCCACTCCTTTTTCTGACAGGATTTAGGCCACAAGATTTGAGGTTTTCGTCCAGTCAGCCTCCGCTCTACTGCTGTCTGTGGCTGGATGGGCTCTGGGCTGATGTTCATAAATGGATCTGTGCTTGATTGAGCTTCGTCTGGGGTTCTGATACCCTGTGGACTGTGGTGAATATCCTGCCACTGGGCTTCACTCGACTGATTTGCCCTACCTCTAAGGAAGTAATGGTCAATGCGAGGCCCCTTGCTAAGCTCTCTCAGACACTTGAAACAATGTTATTACAGAAATCCGCTTTTTGGCATTTTCTCAGCGAGAAACAGTCATTTTGTACCTGAAACACTGTAAGTGGTTTGGTGAGTCCAATAATGAAATGAGTTGCTCAAATCAACTACATAGACACCTTTCTCCAATTTTCTAATGTTTTCAATAGCTTGCCTTAAAAAATCAGAAGGTAAATCAATGTCATGACAGAAATCCGCTTTTTGGCATTTTCTCAGCGAGGAACAGTCATTTTGTACCTGAAACACTGTAAGTGGTTTGGTGAGGCCAATAATGAAATGAGGCTCTCAAATCAACTACATAGACTCCTTTCTCCAATTTTCTGACGTTTTCAATAGCTTGCCTTAAAAAATCAGAAGGTAAAACAATGTTATGACAGAAATCCGCTTTTTGGCATTTTCTCATCGAGAAACGGTCATTTTGTACCTGAAACACTGTAAGTGGTTTGGTGAGTCAAATAATGAAATGAGTCTCTCAAATCAACTACATAGACTCCTTTCTCCAATTTTCTGACGTTTTCAATAGCTTGCCTTGAAAAATCAGATCTGTCATAATCAATGTTATGACAGAAATCCGCTTTTTGGCAGTTTCTCAGCGAGAAACAGTCATTTTGTACCTGAAACACTGTAAGTGGTTTGGTGAGTCCAATAATGAAATGAGTCTCTCAAATCAACTACATAGACTCCTTTCTCCAATTTTCTGACGTTTTCAATAGCTTGCCTTAAAAATTCAGAAGGTAAAACAATGTTATTACAGAAATCCGCTTTTTGGCAGTTTCTCAGCGAGAAACAGTCATTTTGTACCTGAAACACTGTAAGTGGTTTGGTGAGTCCAATAATGAAATGAGGCTGTCAAATCAACTACATAGACTCCTTTCTCCAATTTTCTGACGTTTTCAATAGCTTGCCTTAAAAAATCAGAAGGTAAAACATTGTTATGACAGAAATCCGCTTTTTGGCATTTTCTCATCGAGAAACGGTCATTTTGTACCTGAAACACTGTAAGTGGTTTGGTGAGTCCAATAATGAAATGAGTCTCTCAAATCAACTACATAGACTCCTTTCTCCAATTTTCTGACGTTTTCAATAGCTTGCCTTGAAAAATCAGAAGGTAAATCAACGTTATGACAGAAATCCGCTATTTGGCATTTTCTCAGCGAGAAACAGTCATTTTGTACCTGAAACACTGTAAGTGGTTTGGTTAGTCCAATAATGAAATGAGGCTCTCAAATCAACTACATAGACTCCTTTCTCCAATTTTCTAACGTTTTCAATAGCTTGCCTTAAAAAATCAGAAGGTAAATCAATGTTATGACAGAAATCAACTTTTTGGCAGTTTCTCAGCGAGAAACAGTCATTTTGTGCCTGAAACACTGTAAGTGGTTTGGTGAGTCAAATAATGAAATGAGTCTCTCAAATCAACTACATAGACTCCTTTCTCCAATTTTCTGACGTTTTAAATAGCTTGCCTTGAAAAATCAGAAGGTAAATCAATGTTATGACAGAAATCCGCTTTTTGGCATTTTCTCATCGAGAAACAGTCATTTTGTACCTGAAACACTGTAAGTGGTTTGGTGAGTCAAATAATGAAATGAGTCTCTCAAATCAACTACATAGACTCCTTTCTCCAATTTTCTGACGTTTTAAATAGCTTGCCTTGAAAAATCAGAAGGTAAATCAATGTTATGACAGAAATCCGCTTTTTGGCATTTTCTCAGCGAGAAACAGTCATTTTGTACCTGAAACACTGTAAGTGGTTTGGTGAGTCCAATAATGAAATGAGTCTCTCAAATCAACTACATAGACTCCTTTCTCCAATTTTCTGACGTTTTCAATAGCTTGCCTTAAAAATTCAGAAGGTAAAACAATGTTATTACAGAAATCCGCTTTTTGGCAGTTTCTCAGCGAGAAACAGTCATTTTGTACCTAAAACACTGAAAGCGGTTTGGTGAGTCCAATAATGAAACGAGTCCCTCAAATCAACTACATAGACTCCTTTCTCCAATTTTCTGACGTTTTCAATAGCTTGCCTTAAAAAATTCAGAAGGTAAAACAATGTTATTACAGAAATCCGCTTTTTGGCAGTTTCTCAGCGAGAAACAGTCATTTTGTACCTGAAACACTGAAAGCGGTTTGGTGAGTCCAATAATGAAATGAGTCTCTCAAATCAACTACATAGACTCCTTTCTCCAATTTTCTGACGTTTTAAATAGCTTGCCTTGAAAAATCAGAAGGTAAATCAATGTTATGACAGAAATCCGCTTTTTGGCATTTTCTCAGCGAGAAACAGTCATTTTCAACCTGAAACACAGGTAAGTGGTTTGGTGAGTCCAATAATGAAATGAGTCACTCAAATCAACTATATAGACTCCCTCCTTCAATTTTCTGACGTTTTCAATAGCTTGTCTTAAAAAATCAGAAGGTAAAACAGTGTTTTCACAAAAATCCGCTTTTAGCTGTATCTCAGCCAGAAACAGTCATTTTCAACCTGAAACACAGGTAAGTTGTTTGGTGAGTCCAATAATGAAATTAGTCACTCAAATCAACTATATAGACTCCCTCCTTCAATTTTCTGACGTTTTCAATAGCTTGCCTTAAAAAATCAGAAGGTAAAACAGTGTTTTCACAAAAATGGGCTTTGTCTTTTGAGCATTTTTTGCCTTCATTTGCTTCAGCCAAATTAGAAACATGAGAAGAAAAGAGGGGAAAATCTCACTCCAGACTCAGCCAAAAACAGCAGCCGAAATGCCGCATTAAAATTGCTCAAACTTGTCTAAAATCACAATCTAAAAATCTAAAAATGATCAAAATGGCTTAGCAATGATGCAGCCTGCCTTTTGCACGTGTTTTTCCTGGCTTTACTTCAGCAAAATGAAAGAAAAGAGGAGAAAATTGCACTTCAGCCAGGGTTAAAAAGCAGCAGAAATACTGCATTAAAATGCCTCCAACTTGTCTAAAATGACATTTAAAAATCTAAAAATGATCAAAATGACTTAGAAATGATGGGGCCCTCCTTTTGCATATTTTTTGACTGGCTTTACTCCACCAGAATTGAAAATATCAGCAGAAAAGAGGGGGGAAATTGCAGTGTTGTCTGCCCTGGAGAAGTTTCTTTTTTTGCCCACAAGATGGAGGCAAAGCTCCACAGATGAATTTAGCTGCACTCAGTTGGAACTTTGAAAACTTTCTTTTCAAAAATCCGCTTTCATCTCAGCCAGAAACAGTCATTTTCAACCTGAAGCACAGGTAAGTGGTTTGGTGAGTCCAATAATGAAATTAGTCACTCAAATCAACTATATAGACTCTCTCCTTCAATTTTCTGACGTTTTCCATAGCTTGCCTTAAAAAATCAGAAGGTAAAACAGTGTTATCACAGAAATCCGCTTTTAGCTGTATCTCAGCCAGAAACAGTCATTTTCAACCTGAAACACAGGTAAGTTGTTTGGTGAGTCCAATAATGAAATGAGTCACTCAAATCAACTATATAGACTCCCTCCTTCAATTTTCTGACGTTTTCAATAGCTTGCCTTAAAAAATCAGAAGGTAAAACAGTGTTTTCACAAAAATCCGCTTTTATCTCAGCCAGAAACAGTCATTTTCAACCTGAAACACAGGTAATTCAATTCAATTCAATTCAATTTTATTTATATAGCGTCTAATACAACAGAGTTGTCTCTAGACGCTTTACAGAGACCCACACCCAGAACATGACCCCCGAGCAGTTATTACATAAACAATGGCAGGTAAAAACTCCCCTAGTGGGAGAAAAACCTTAAGCCAAACAGTGGCAAGGAAAAACTCCCCTTTAGGAGGGAAGAAACCTTGAGCAGGACCAGGCTCATAAGGGGGGACCCTCCTGCCGAGGGCCAGACTGGTGGGTCAGGGACGGCAACAGCACAGCAGGCAGGTGGAAGCAGCCACGGGATGACCAGGGGTGGGGACCGCAGGCAGGTGGAAGCAGCAACGGGATGACCGGGGGTGGGGACCGCAGGCCAGCACGCAGCTCCCGAAGCTCCGGCCCAATCAGCAAGTCCCAGGTTGGGGTGCAGGGTCGGGGAAAGACTTGTGCTCCGTAATGCAAGCTACAAGCCACCCACGACCACCTGCAGGTTCCGGTGTCCGGCAAAGGATGCTGCAACATGGACAAAAGAGAGAAAAGGTAAGTGGTTTGGTGAGTCCAATAATGAAATTAGTCACTCAAATAAACTATATAGACTCTCTCCTTCAATTTTCTGACGATTTCCATAGCTTGCCTTAAAAAATCAGAAGGTAAAACAGTGTTTTCACAAAAATCCGCTTTTATCTCAGCCAGAAACAGTCATTTTCAACCTGAAACACAGGTAAGTGGTTTGGTGAGTCCAATAATGAAATGAGTCTCTCAAATCAACTACATAGACTCCTTTCTCCAATTTTCTAACGTTTTCAATAGCTTGCCTTAAAAAATCAGAAGGTAAATCAATGTTATGACAGAAATCCGCTTTTTGGCATTTTCTCAGCGAGAAACGGTCATTTTGTACCTGAAACACTGTAAGTGGTTTGGTGAGTCCAATAATGAAATGAGTCTCTCAAATCAACTACATAGACTCCTTTCTCCAATTTTCTGACGTTTTCAATAGCTTGCCTTAAAAAATCAGAAGGTAAATCAATGTTATGACAGAAATCCGCTTTTTGGAATTTTCTCAGCGAGAAACAGTCATTTTGTACCTGAAACACTGTAAGTGGTTTGGTGAGTCCAATAATGAAATGAGTCTCTCAAATCAACTACATAGACTCCTTTCTCCAATTTTCTGACGTTTTCAATAGCTTGCCTTGAAAAATCAGAAGGTAAATCAATGTTATGACAGAAATCCGCTTTTTGGCATTTTCTCAGCGAGAAACAGTCATTTTGTACCTGAAACACTGTAAGTGGTTTGGTGAGTCCAATAATGAAATGAGTCTCTCAAATCAACTATATAGACTCCTTTCTCCAATTTTCTGACGTTTTCAATAGCTTGCCTTAAAAAATCAGAAGGTAAATCAATGTTATGACAGAAATCCGCTTTTTGGCATTTTCTCAGCGAGAAACAGTCATTTTGTACCTGAAACACTGTAAGTGGTTTGGTGAGTCCAATAATGAAATGAGTCTCTCAAATCAACTACATAGACTCCTTTCTCCAATTTTCTGACGTTTTCAATAGCTTGCCTTAAAAAATCAGAAGGTAAATCAATGTTATGACAGAAATCCGCTTTTTGGCAGTTTCTCAGCGAGAAACAGTCATTTTGTACCTGAAACACTGTAAGTTGTTTGGTGAGTCCAATAATGAAATGAGTCTCTCAAATCAACTACATAGACTCCTTTCTCCAATTTTCTGACGTTTTCAATAGCTTGCCTTAAAAAATCAGAAGGTAAATCAATGTTATGACAGAAATCCGCTTTTTGGAATTTTCTCAGCGAGAAACAGTCATTTTGTACCTGAAACACTGTAAGTGGTTTGGTGAGTCCAATAATGAAATGAGTCTCTCAAATCAACTACATAGACTCCTTTCTCCAATTTTCTGACGTTTTCAATAGCTTGCCTTGAAAAATCAGAAGGTAAATCAATGTTATGACAGAAATCCGCTTTTTGGCATTTTCTCAGCGAGAAACAGTCATTTTGTACCTGAAACACTGTAAGTGGTTTGGTGAGTCCAATAATGAAATGAGTCTCTCAAATCAACTATATAGACTCCTTTCTCCAATTTTCTGACGTTTTCAATAGCTTGCCTTAAAAAATCAGAAGGTAAATCAATGTTATGACAGAAATCCGCTTTTTGGCATTTTCTCAGCGAGAAACAGTCATTTTGTACCTGAAACACTGTAAGTGGTTTGGTGAGTCCAATAATGAAATGAGTCTCTCAAATCAACTACATAGACTCCTTTCTCCAATTTTCTGACGTTTTCAATAGCTTGCCTTAAAAAATCAGAAGGTAAATCAATGTTATGACAGAAATCCGCTTTTTGGCAGTTTCTCAGCGAGAAACAGTCATTTTGTACCTGAAACACTGTAAGTTGTTTGGTGAGTCCAATAATGAAATGAGTCTCTCAAATCAACTACATAGACTGCTTTCTCCAATTTTCTGACGTTTTCAATAGCTTGCCTTAAAAAATCAGAAGGTAAAACAATGTTATTACAGAAATCCGCTTTTTGGCATTTTCTCAGCGAGAAACAGTCATTTTGTACCTGAAACACTGTAAGTGGTTTGGTGAGTCCAATAATGAAATGAGTCTCTCAAATCAACTACATAGACTCCTTTCTCCAATTTTCTGACGTTTTCAATAGCTTGCCTTAAAAAATCAGAAGGTAAATCAATGTTATGACAGAAATCCGCTTTTTGGCATTTTCTCAGCGAGAAACGGTCATTTTGTACCTGAAACACTGTAAGTGGTTTGTTGAGTCCAATAATGAAATGAGTCTCTCGAATCAACTACATAGACTCCTTTCTCCAATTTTCTGACGTTTTCAATAGCTTGCCTTAAAAATTCAGAAGGTAAAACAATGTTATTACAGAAATCCGCTTTTTGGCATTTTCTCAGCGAGAAACAGTCATTTTGTACCTGAAACACTGTAAGTGGTTTGGTGAGTCCAATAATGAAATGAGTCTCTCAAATCAACTACATAGACTCCTTTCTCCAATTTTCTGACGTTTTCAATAGCTTGCCTTAAAAAATCAGAAGGTAAAACAGTGTTTTCACAAAAATCCGCTTTTTGGCTGTTTCTCAGCGAGAGACAGTTATTTTGAACCTGAAACACAGGTCTCCCCCCCCCCCCCCCACCCATTACCGGGACCGCATCACTGCGCCGTGCTGTGGACAAAATGAGGTACTGCACATTCGCCTAAAAGGCAGAATGACAGCATTAAAATGTCTCCAACTGCTCTGAAATAAAGTGTAAAAATCTGAAAATAAACACAATTCCTTCACAAAAATGGGCTTTGTCTTTTGAGCATTTTTTTCCTTCATTTGCTTCAGCCAAATTAGAAACATGACAAGAAAAGAAGGGAAAATCTCACTCCAGACTCAGCCAAAAACAGCAGCCGAAATGCCGCATTAAAATTACTCAAACTTGTCTAAAATCACAATCTAAAAATCTAAAAATGATCAAACTGGCTTAGCAATGATGCGGCCTGCCTTTTGCACGTGTTTTTCCTGGCTTTATTTCAGCAAAATTAAAGAAAAGAGGAGAAAATTGCACTTCAGCCAGGGTTAAAAAGCAGCAGAAATACTGCATTAAAATGCCTCCAACTTGTCTAAAATGACATTTAAAAATCTAAAAATGATCAAAATTACTTAGAAGTGATGGGGCCCTCCTTTTGCATATTTTTTGACTGGCTTTACTCCACCAGAATTGAAAATATCAGCAGAAAAGAGGGAGGAAATTGCAGTGTTGTCTGCCCTGGAGAAGTTTCTTTTTTTGCCCAGAAGATGGAGGCAGAGATCCACGGATGAATTTAGCTGCACTCAGTTGGAACTTTGAAAACTTTCTAAGTGGTTTGGTGAGTCCAATAATGAAAGGAGTCACTCTTTCAATAGCTTGCCTTAAAAAATCAGAAGGTAAAACAGTGTTTTCACAAAAATGGGCTTTGTCTTTTGAGCATTTTTTGCCTTCATTTGCTTCAGCCAAATTAGAAACATGAGAAGAAAAGAGGGGAAAATCTCACTCCAGACTCAGCCAAAAACAGCAGCCGAAATGCCGCATTAAAATTACTCAAACTTGTCTAAAATCACAATCTAAAAATCTAAAAATGATCAAACTGGCTTAGCAATGATGCGGCCTGCCTTTTGCACGTGTTTTTCCTGGCTTTATTTCAGCAAAATTAAAGAAAAGAGGAGAAAATTGCACTTCAGCCAGGGTTAAAAAGCAGCAGAAATACTGCATTAAAATGCCTCCAACTTGTCTAAAATGACATTTAAAAATCTAAAAATGATCAAAATTACTTAGAAGTGATGGGGCCCTCCTTTTGCATATTTTTTGACTGGCTTTACTCCACCAGAATTGAAAATATCAGCAGAAAAGAGGGAGGAAATTGCAGTGTTGTCTGCCCTGGAGAAGTTTCTTTTTTTGCCCAGAAGATGGAGGCAGAGATCCACGGATGAATTTAGCTGCACTCAGTTGGAACTTTGAAAACTTTCTAAGTGGTTTGGTGAGTCCAATAATGAAAGGAGTCACTCTTTCAATAGCTTGCCTTAAAAAATCAGAAGGTAAAACAGTGTTTTCACAAAAATGGGCTTTGTCTTTTGAGCATTTTTTGCCTTCATTTGCTTCAGCCAAATTAGAAACATGAGAAGAAAAGAGGGGAAAATCTCACTCCAGACTCAGCCAAAAACAGCAGCCGAAATGCCGCATTAAAATTGCTCAAACTTGTCTAAAATCACAATCTAAAAATCTAAAAATGATCAAAATGGCTTAGCAATGATGCAGCCTGCCTTTTGCACGTGTTTTTCCTGGCTTTACTTCAGCAAAATGAAAGAAAAGAGGAGAAAATTGCACTTCAGCCAGGGTTAAAAAGCAGCAGAAATACTGCATTAAAATGCCTCCAACTTGTCTAAAATGACATTTAAAAATCTAAAAATGATCAAAATGACTTAGAAATGATGGGGCCCTCCTTTTGCATATTTTTTGACTGGCTTTACTCCACCAGAATTGAAAATATCAGCAGAAAAGAGGGGGGAAATTGCAGTGTTGTCTGCCCTGGAGAAGTTTCTTTTTTTGCCCACAAGATGGAGGCAAAGCTCCACAGATGAATTTAGCTGCACTCAGTTGGAACTTTGAAAACTTTCTTTTCAAAAATCCGCTTTCATCTCAGCCAGAAACAGTCATTTTCAACCTGAAGCACAGGTAAGTGGTTTGGTGAGTCCAATAATGAAATTAGTCACTCAAATCAACTATATAGACTCTCTCCTTCAATTTTCTGACGTTTTCCATAGCTTGCCTTAAAAAATCAGAAGGTAAAACAGTGTTATCACAGAAATCCGCTTTTTGGCTGTTTCTCAGCAAGAAACAGTTATTTTGAACCTGAAACACAGGTCTCCCCCCCACCCCCCCACCCATTACCGGGAGTGCATCACTGCGCCGTGCTGTGGACAAAATGAGGTACTGCACATTCGCCTAAAAGGCAGAATGACAGCATTAAAATGTCTCCAACTGCTCTCAAATAAAGTGTAAAAATCTGAAAATAAACACAATTCCTTCACAAAAATGGGCTTTGTCTTTTGAGCATTTTTTTCCTTAATTTGCTTCAGCCAAATTAGAAACATGACAAGAAAAAAAGGGAAAATCTCACTCCAGACTCAGCCAAAAACAGCAGCCGAAATGCCGCATTAAAATTACTCAAACTTGTCTAAAATCACAATCTAAAAATCTAAAAATGATCAAACTGGCTTAGCAATGATGCGGCCTGCCTTTTGCACGTGTTTTTCCTGGCTTTATTTCAGCAAAATTAAAGAAAAGAGGAGAAAATTGCACTTCAGCCAGGGTTAAAAAGCAGCAGAAATACTGCATTAAAATGCCTCCAACTTGTCTAAAATGACATTTAAAAATCTAAAAATGATCGAAATTACTTAGAAATGATGGGGCCCTCCTTTTGCATATTTTTTGACTGGCTTTACTCCACCAGAATTGAAAATATCAGCAGAAAAGAGGGAGGAAATTGCAGTGTTGTCTGCCCTGGAGAAGTTTCTTTTTTTGCCCACAAGATGGAGGCAGAGATCCACGGATGAATTTAGCTGCACTCAGTTGGAACTTTGAAAACTTTCTAAGTGGTTTGGTGAGTCCAATAATGAAAGGAGTCACTCTTTCAATAGCTTGCCTTAAAAAATCAGAAGGTAAAACAGTGTTTTCACAAAAATGGGCTTTGTCTTTTGAGCATTTCTTGCCTTCATTTGCTTCAGCCAAATTAGAAACATGAGAAGAAAAGAGGGGAAAATCTCACTCCAGACTCAGCCAAAAACAGCAGCCGAAATGCCGCATTAAAATTGCTCAAACTTGTCTAAAATCACAATCTAAAAATCTAAAAATGATCAAAATGGCTTAGCAATGATGCGGCCTGCCTTTTGCACGTGTTTTTCCTGGCTTTACTTCAGCAAAATGAAAGAAAAGAGGAGAAAATTGCACTTCAGCCAGGGTTAAAAAGCAGCAGAAATACTGCATTAAAATGCCTCCAACTTGTCTAAAATGACATTTAAAAATCTAAAAATGATCAAAATGACTTAGAAATTATGGGGCCCTCCTTTTGCATATTTTTTGACTGGCTTTACTCCACCAGAATTGAAAATATCAGCAGAAAAGAGGGGGGAAATTGCAGTGTTGTCTGCCCTGGAGAAGTTTCTTTTTTTGCCCACAAGATGGAGGCAGAGCTCCACGGATGAATTTAGCTGCACTCAGTTGGAACTTTGAAAACTTTCTAAGTGTTTTGGTGAATCCATTAATGAAAGGAGTCACTCTTTCAATAGCTTGTCTTAAAAAATCAGAAGGTAAAACAGTGTTTTCACAAAAATCCGCTTTTAGCTGTAGCTCAGCCAGAAACAGTCATTTTCAACCTGAGACACAGGTAAGTTGTTTGGTGAGTCCAATAATGAAATGATTCACTCAAATCAACTATATAGACTCCCTCCTTCAATTTTCTGACGTTTTCAATAGCTTGTCTTAAAAAATCAGAAGGTAAAACAGTGTTTTCACAAAAATCCGCTTTTAGCTGTATCTCAGCCAGAAACAGTCATTTTCAACCTGAAACACAGGTAAGTTGTTTGGTGAGTCCAATAATGAAATGAGTCACTCAAATCAACTATATAGACTCCCTCCTTCAATTTTCTGACGTTTTCAATAGCTTGCCTTAAAAAGCAGAAGGTAAAACAGTGTTTTCACAAAAATCCGCTTTTATCTCAGCCAGAAACAGTCATTTTCAACCTGAAACACAGGTAATTCAATTCAATTCAATTCAATTTTATTTATATAGCGTCTAATACAACAGAGTTGTCTCTAGACGCTTTACAGAGACCCACACCCAGAACATGACCCCCGAGCAGTTATTACATAAACAATGGCAGGTAAAAACTCCCCTAGTGGGAGAAAAACCTTAAGCCAAACAGTGGCAAGGAAAAACTCCCCTTTAGGAGGGAAGAAACCTTGAGCAGGACCAGGCTCATAAGGGGGGACCCTCCTGCCGAGGGCCAGACTGGTGGGTCAGGGACGGCAACAGCACAGCAGGCAGGTGGAAGCAGCCACGGGATGACCAGGGGTGGGGACCGCAGGCAGGTGGAAGCAGCAACGGGATGACCGGGGGTGGGGACCGCAGGCCAGCACGCAGCTCCCGAAGCTCCGGCCCAATCAGCAAGTCCCAGGTTGGGGTGCAGGGTCGGGGAAAGACTTGTGCTCCGTAATGCAAGCTACAAGCCACCCACGACCACCTGCAGGTTCCGGTGTCCGGCAAAGGATGCTGCAACATGGACAAAAGAGAGAAAAGGTAAGTGGTTTGGTGAGTCCAATAATGAAATTAGTCACTCAAATAAACTATATAGACTCTCTCCTTCAATTTTCTGACGTTTTCCATAGCTTGCCTTAAAAAATCAGAAGGTAAAACAGTGTTTTCACAAAAATCCGCTTTTATCTCAGCCAGAAACAGTCATTTTCAACCTGAAACACAGGTAAGTGGTTTGGTGAGTCCAATAATGAAATGAGTCTCTCAAATCAACTACATAGACTCCTTTCTCCAATTTTCTAACGTTTTCAATAGCTTGCCTTAAAAAATCAGAAGGTAAATCAATGTTATGACAGAAATCCGCTTTTTGGCATTTTCTCAGCGAGAAACAGTCATTTTGTACCTGAAACACTGTAAGTGGTTTGGTGAGTCCAATAATGAAATGAGTCTCTCAAATCAACTACATAGACTCCTTTCTCCAATTTTCTGACGTTTTCAATAGCTTGCCTTAAAAAATCAGAAGGTAAATCAATGTTATGACAGAAATCCGCTTTTTGGAATTTTCTCAGCGAGAAACAGTCATTTTGTACCTGAAACACTGTAAGTGGTTTGGTGAGTCCAATAATGAAATGAGTCTCTCAAATCAACTACATAGACTCCTTTCTCCAATTTTCTGACGTTTTCAATAGCTTGCCTTGAAAAATCAGAAGGTAAATCAATGTTATGACAGAAATCCGCTTTTTGGCATTTTCTCAGCGAGAAACAGTCATTTTGTACCTGAAACACTGTAAGTGGTTTGGTGAGTCCAATAATGAAATGAGTCTCTCAAATCAACTATATAGACTCCTTTCTCCAATTTTCTGACGTTTTCAATAGCTTGCCTTAAAAAATCAGAAGGTAAATCAATGTTATGACAGAAATCCGCTTTTTGGCATTTTCTCAGCGAGAAACAGTCATTTTGTACCTGAAACACTGTAAGTGGTTTGGTGAGTCCAATAATGAAATGAGTCTCTCAAATCAACTACATAGACTCCTTTCTCCAATTTTCTGACGTTTTCAATAGCTTGCCTTAAAAAATCAGAAGGTAAATCAATGTTATGACAGAAATCCGCTTTTTGGCAGTTTCTCAGCGAGAAACAGTCATTTTGTACCTGAAACACTGTAAGTTGTTTGGTGAGTCCAATAATGAAATGAGTCTCTCAAATCAACTACATAGACTGCTTTCTCCAATTTTCTGACGTTTTCAATAGCTTGCCTTAAAAAATCAGAAGGTAAAACAATGTTATTACAGAAATCCGCTTTTTGGCATTTTCTCAGCGAGAAACAGTCATTTTGTACCTGAAACACTGTAAGTGGTTTGGTGAGTCCAATAATGAAATGAGTCTCTCAAATCAACTACATAGACTCCTTTCTCCAATTTTCTGACGTTTTCAATAGCTTGCCTTAAAAAATCAGAAGGTAAATCAATGTTATGACAGAAATCCGCTTTTTGGCATTTTCTCAGCGAGAAACGGTCATTTTGTACCTGAAACACTGTAAGTGGTTTGTTGAGTCCAATAATGAAATGAGTCTCTCGAATCAACTACATAGACTCCTTTCTCCAATTTTCTGACGTTTTCAATAGCTTGCCTTAAAAATTCAGAAGGTAAAACAATGTTATTACAGAAATCCGCTTTTTGGCATTTTCTCAGCGAGAAACAGTCATTTTGTACCTGAAACACTGTAAGTGGTTTGGTGAGTCCAATAATGAAATGAGTCTCTCAAATCAACTACATAGACTCCTTTCTCCAATTTTCTGACGTTTTCAATAGCTTGCCTTAAAAAATCAGAAGGTAAATCAATGTTATGACAGAAATCCGCTTTTTGGCATTTTCTCAGCGAGAAACAGTCATTTTGTACCTGAAACACTGTAAGTGGTTTGGTGAGTCCAATAATGAAATGAGTCTCTCAAATCAACTACATAGACTCCTTTCTCCAATTTTCTGACGTTTTCAATAGCTTGCCTTGAAAAATCAGAAGGTAAATCAATGTTATGACAGAAATCCGCTTTTTGGCATTTTCTCAGCGAGAAACAGTCATTTTGTACCTGAAACACTGTAAGTGGTTTGGTGAGTCCAATAATGAAATGAGTCTCTCAAATCAACTATATAGACTCCTTTCTCCAATTTTCTGACGTTTTCAATAGCTTGCCTTAAAAAATCAGAAGGTAAATCAATGTTATGACAGAAATCCGCTTTTTGGCAGTTTCTCAGCGAGAAACAGTCATTTTGTACCTGAAACACTGTAAGTTGTTTGGTGAGTCCAATAATGAAATGAGTCTCTCAAATCAACTACATAGACTGCTTTCTCCAATTTTCTGACGTTTTCAATAGCTTGCCTTAAAAAATCAGAAGGTAAAACAATGTTATTACAGAAATCCGCTTTTTGGCATTTTCTCAGCGAGAAACAGTCATTTTGTACCTGAAACACTGTAAGTGGTTTGGTGAGTCCAATAATGAAATGAGTCTCTCAAATCAACTACATAGACTCCTTTCTCCAATTTTCTGACGTTTTCAATAGCTTGCCTTAAAAAATCAGAAGGTAAATCAATGTTATGACAGAAATCCGCTTTTTGGCATTTTCTCAGCGAGAAACGGTCATTTTGTACCTGAAACACTGTAAGTGGTTTGTTGAGTCCAATAATGAAATGAGTCTCTCGAATCAACTACATAGACTCCTTTCTCCAATTTTCTGACGTTTTCAATAGCTTGCCTTAAAAATTCAGAAGGTAAAACAATGTTATTACAGAAATCCGCTTTTTGGCATTTTCTCAGCGAGAAACAGTCATTTTGTACCTGAAACACTGTAAGTGGTTTGGTGAGTCCAATAATGAAATGAGTCTCTCAAATCAACTACATAGACTCCTTTCTCCAATTTTCTGACGTTTTCAATAGCTTGCCTTAAAAAATCAGAAGGTAAATCAATGTTATGACAGAAATCCGCTTTTTGGCATTTTCTCAGCGAGAAACAGTCATTTTGTACCTGAAACACTGTATGTGGTTTGGTGAGTCCAATAATGAAATGAGTCTCTCAAATCAACTACATAGACTCCTTTCTCCAATTTTCTGACGTTTTCAATAACTTGCCTTAAAAAATCAGAAGGTAAATCAATGTTATGACAGAAATCCGCTTTTTGGCAGTTTCACAGCGAGAAACAGTCATTTTGTACCTGAAACACTGTAAGTGGTTTGGTGAGTCCAATAATGAAATGAGTCTCTCAAATCAACTACATAGACTCCTTTCTCCAATTTTATGACGTTTTCAATAGCTTGCCTTAAAAAATCAGAAGGTAAAACAATGTTATTACATAAATCCGCTTTTTGGCATTTTCTCAGCGAGAAACAGTCATTTTGTACCTGAAACACTGTAAGTGGTTTGGTGAGTCCAATAATGAAATGAGTCTCTCAAATCAACTACATAGACTCCTTTCTCCAATTTTCTGACGTTTTCAATAGCTTGCCTTAAAAAATCAGAAGGTAAATCAATGTTATGACAGAAATCCGCTTTTTGGCATTTTCTCAGCGAGAAACGGTCATTTTGTACCTGAAACACTGTAAGTGGTTTGGTGAGTCCAATAATGAAATGAGTCTCTCGAATCAACTACATAGACTCCTTTCTCCAATTTTCTGACGTTTTCAATAGCTTGCCTTAAAAATTCAGAACGTAAAACAATGTTATTACAGAAATCCGCTTTTTGGCATTTTCTCAGCGAGAAACAGTCATTTTGTACCTGAAACACTGTAAGTGGTTTGGTGAGTCCAATAATGAAATGAGTCTCTCAAATCAACTACATAGACTCCTTTCTCCAATTTTCTGACGTTTTCAATAGCTTGCCTTAAAAAATCAGAAGGTAAATCAATGTTATGACAGAAATCCGCTTTTTGGCATTTTCTCAGCGAGAAACAGTCATTTTGTACCTGAAACACTGTAAGTGGTTTGGTGAGTCCAATAATGAAATGAGGCTCTCAAATCAACTACATAGACTCCTTTCTCCAATTTTCTAACGTTTTCAATAGCTTGCCTTAAAAAATCAGAAGGTAAATCAACGTTATGACAGAAATCAACTTTTTGGCAGTTTCTCAGCGAGAAACAGTCATTTTGTACCTGAAACACTGTAAGTGGTTTGGTGAGTCAAATAATGAAATGAGTCTCTCAAATCAACTACATAGACTCCTTTCTCCAATTTTCTGACGTTTTAAATAGCTTGCCTTGAAAAATCAGAAGGTAAATCAATGTTATGACAGAAATTCGCTTTTTGGCATTTTCTCAGCGAGAAACAGTCATTTTCAACCTGAAACACAGGTAAGTGGTTTGGTGAGTCCAATAATGAAATGAGTCACTCAAATCAACTATATAGACTCCCTCCTTCAATTTTCTGACGTTTTCAATAGCTTGTCTTAAAAAATCAGAAGGTAAAACAGTGTTTTCACAAAAATCCGCTTTTAGCTGTATCTCAGCCAGAAACAGTCATTTTCAACCTGAAACACAGGTAAGTTGTTTGGTGAGTCCAATAATGAAATGAGTCACTCAAATCAACTATATAGACTCCCTCCTTCAATTTTCTGACGTTTTCAATAGCTTGCCTTAAAAAATCAGAAGGTAAAACAGTGTTTTCACAAAAATCCGCTTTTAGCTGTATCTCAGCCAGAAACAGTCATTTTCAACCTGAAACACTGTAAGTGGTTTGGTGAGTCCAATAATGAAATGAGTCTCTCAAATCAAACTACATAGACTCCTTTCTCCAATTTTCTGACGTTTTCAATAGCGTGCCTTAAAAAATCAGAAGGTAAATCAATGTTATGACAGAAATCCGCTTTTTGGCATTTTCTCAGCGAGAAACAGTCATTTTGTACCTGAAACACTGTAAGTGGTTTGGTGAGTCCAATAATGAAATGAGTCTCTCAAATCAACTACATAGACTCCTTTCTCCAATTTTCTGACGTTTTCAATAGCTTGCCTTGAAAAATCAGAAGGTAAATCAATGTTATGACAGAAATCCGCTTTTTGGCATTTTCTCAGCGAGAAACAGTCATTTTGTACCTGAAACACTGTAAGTGGTTTGGTGAGTCCAATAATGAAATGAGGTTCTCAAATCAACTACATAGACTCCTTTCTCCAATTTTCTAACGTTTTCAATAGCTTGCCTTAAAAAATCAGAAGCTAAATCAACGTTATGACAGAAATCAACTTTTTGGCAGTTTCTCAGCGAGAAACAGTCATTTTGTACCTGAAACACTGTAAGTGGTTTGGTGAGTCCAATAATGAAATGAGTCTCTCAAATCAACTACATAGACTCCTTTCTCCAATTTTCTGACGTTTTCAATAGCTTGCCTTGAAAAATCAGAAGGTAAATCAATGTTATGACAGAAATCCGCTTTTTGGCATTTTCTCAGCGAGAAACAGTCATTTTGTACCTGAAACACTGTAAGTGGTTTGGTGAGTCCAATAATGAAATGAGGCTCTCAAATCAACTACATAGACTCCTTTCTCCAATTTTCTAACGTTTTCAATAGCTTGCCTTAAAAAATCAGAAGGTAAATCAACGTTATGACAGAAATCAACTTTTTGGCAGTTTCTCAGCGAGAAACAGTCATTTTGTACCTGAAACACTGTAAGTGGTTTGGTGAGTCAAATAATGAAATGAGTCTCTCAAATCAACTACATAGACTCCTTTCTCCAATTTTCTGACGTTTTAAATAGCTTGCCTTGAAAAATCAGAAGGTAAATCAATGTTATGACAGAAATTCGCTTTTTGGCATTTTCTCAACGAGAAACAGTCATTTTCAACCTGAAACACAGGTAAGTGGTTTGGTGAGTCCAATAATGAAATGAGTCACTCAAATCAACTATATAGACTCCCTCCTTCAATTTTCTGACGTTTTCAATAGCTTGTCTTAAAAAATCAGAAGGTAAAACAGTGTTTTCACAAAAATCCGCTTTTAGCTGTATCTCAGCCAGAAACAGTCATTTTCAACCTGAAGCACAGGTAAGTGGTTTGCTGAGTCCAATAATGAAATGAGTCACTCAAATCAACTATATAGACTCCCTCCTTCAATTTTTTGACGTTTTCAATAGCTTGCCTTAAAAAATCAGAAGGTAAAACAGTGTTTTCACAAAAATCCGCTTTTAGCTGTATCTCAGCCAGAAACAGTCATTTTCTGTTAGGAGTCCTCCTCCTCTGGCTGGGAGAGCCAGCAGCACAGGTGCTGCTGATCAGCCATCTACCTCAGCTGCCACTAATCGCCAGCCCAGGCTTAAAAGAAGACCTGGACCTTCACTCAGTGCTTGATTGTACTGAACCCATGCGGTAACTAAATCTGGCCTTTCAGGAAACTTTCTCTAGCGTTTTCAGACCTCCAGTTTGAACCTCTGTGCCGTGCTTGCATTAATCCCTCTGTTTTTGTCCCAAGGCTTTTTGTTCCTGTGTCTCCGTTGCCTCCCTGGACCCTTCCTCGACGCCTTCCCCTCCCAGCCATTCTCGTGGATCTCTGTGACCCCCTCCTCTGCTGCCAACTCACGGCTGACCCTTGTCACCTGGACCCCCAACCATCGCTCCCACGTTTCCTCTGCCTTCCCCGCCCGGATCTACCCCTGAGTCAGTTTTTTTCCCCTTCACTTTAATAAACAGCCTTCTGGCTCTTTATTTAAATCGTTTGGTCTCCTGCCTGTTTGTGGTTGGCTACCCGGGTTCACCTCAGGTTTTGGGGTCGGACCCTACAGAACAATCAAGCCAAATATGGACCCTAGCCAACCCAGACAGGCGGGTGCCCCACCCGCCACTATGCCCAAGCTCCCTGACCCCGAGACCCTCCAAACCAGAGTCTGCGAGCATGATGCCCAGCTAGCAGGCCTTAACAACCAGCTCACCCAGGCTTTCACCCTGGTCACAGGGGAAATTTCCACTCTCCAGACCACCTCCCAGACCAACGCGGCTGCCCTGGCGACCGTTGGCGCTCAGCTCGCTTCCCTGACCGAGGTCGTCTCCCGGCTTAGCGGCCCTTCTGCAGCCCCTCAGCCCAGCCCCCTGGTCTCATTTGGTCATTATCTCCCTGAACCTAGCACAGAGCCCAAACTCCCATGTCCCAATAATTTTTCTGGAGATTTTTCCCAGTGCAAGGGGTTTCTCGGTCAGTGCCAACTCCTGTTTACTCACCAGCCCTCACGTTATGGGTCCGACGAGGCCCGGATCGCCCTGATCATATCCCTCCTCTCGGACAAAGCCCTCAGCTGGGCCATTGCAGCCGTTGGCCAGGATAGGTCCCTCTCCAAGGACTATGAGAGATTCCTTGGTGAGTTCAGACTGGTGTTTGATCACCCGGCTGACGGGGCGGACGCGGCCAGCCGGCTACACACCCTCCAGCAGGGGACTCGTTCTGTCGCCGACTACACCCTGGACTTTCGGGTGATTGCCGCAGACAGTGGGTGGGGCGACCTGGCTCTCCGGAGCGCGTACCGGAGAGGTCTGAGTGACGCTATAAAGGATCTGATCGTCGGAAGAGACCCACCAGCTACCCTCAACGCCCTGGTCACCCTTGCTCTGCAGATGGATGCACGCCTGAGAGAGAGAAGCCAGGAACATGCTCAACACCCAGGGGCTCCACCCAGAGCATACACGGTCCGTTCCCCTGTTAACCCCGATGGTGGTGGAAGTTACCCATCGGGCCCCACATTCCCTCTCTCACCTAAACCATCGTCGGGAGGAGCCTCTGAACCCCTGAAGGTGACCAGGTCACGCCTCCTGCCTGAGGAACGAGAAGAACGTATGTGGGGTCGACTCTGTCTCTATTGTGGGAAGGAGGGGCACTTCATCAGAGCCTGCCCTGCCTGCCCAAAAAGACCTGGCTCACTAGCTAAGGGGATCCTGGTGAGCAAGACAACACTACCTCAACCCAAGAACCATCTTTTCCCTGCCACGCTTTCTTGGGGCACTGATTCACTCTCGGTTAGCGCACTGGTGGATTCAGGGGCGGACGAGTGTTTGATAGACATCACCCTAGCCCGTCAAGCTGGTATCCCACTCGTTCCCCTTGACTCCACCTGCACCGTCCAAGCCTTAGATGGCCACTCACTAGGTAAGGTTACGCACTGCACTGCTCCTCTCACATTGACGCTTTCAGGGAATCACGTGGAGACTGCACGTTTTTTGGTGTTACACGCTCCCACTGCTCCCCTGGTGTTAGGTAGGCCCTGGTTGGAGAGACATGATCCCCACATCTCGTGGTCGGCTGGACGGATTTTGGGCTGGAGCGTTGCTTGCCACGCCAACTGCCTTCGCTCTGCCCGCTCTCCGTCCAGTAGCCCTCGGCGATCGGTCTCTCCTCCAGACCTTTCTGGTGTCCCCTCTGTCTATCACGATCTAGCTTCCGTGTTTAGTAAACATCAGGCTCTTTCACTCCCCCCTCACCGCCCTTATGATTGCTCCTTAGATCTCCTTCCTGGGGCAGCCCTTCCGGTTGGTCGGCTGTATAACCTCTCTGTCCCTGAGAAGGAGACTATGCGCAATTATATCACTGAGTCCCTCGCCTCAGGCATCATAAGGCCATCGTCCTCCGCGGTAGGTGCAGGCTTCTTCTTTGTGGCGAAGAAGGATGGCAGCCTGAGGCCCTGCATAGATTATCGGCAGCTAAACACCATCACAGTTAAGAACAGGTATCCACTCCCCCTCTTGAGTTCCATGTTTGAGCCCCTGACCCACGCCTCTGTTTTCACCAAGTTGGACCTCCGCAATGCCTACCACCTAGTGCGCATTCGGGAAGGAGACGAATGGAAGACGGCTTTCAATACCCACCTGGGCCACTTCGAATATCTCGTCATGCCTTTCGGCCTGACGAATGCCCCAGCCGTCTTCCAGGCATTGGTGAATGACATCCTCCGGGATATGTTGAACTTTTTTGTGGTGGTCTACCTGGATGACATCCTGGTGTTCTCCAAGACTGAGGAGGAGCACCAACAACATGTCCGCCTCGTCCTCCAAAGGCTGTTGGAGAATCGCCTGTTTGTTAAGGCTGAGAAGTGTGTGTTCCACTCCGCCTCAGTGGAATTTCTGGGCCATGTTGTGGAGAAGGGTCACGTTCGTGCTGACCCCAAGAAGGTCCGGGCAGTGGAGGACTGGCCTACCCCTACTGACAAGACCCAACTCCGGCGCTTCTTGGGGTTTGCCAATTTTTATAGACGGTTTGTCCCAGGGTTCAGTCGGGTCGCTGCCCCTCTCACTGCGCTCACCTCCACCCTTCGTCCTTTTTGCTGGACCCCTGAGGCAGAGTCTGCGTTTAGGACCCTGAAGGGCCTATTTACTAAGGCGCCTGTGCTCTCCCATCCTGACCCTTCACGCCAGTTCATTGTGGAGGTGGACGCGTCAGACACCGGGATTGGAGCCGTTCTCTCCCAGCGGTCGGAGGAGGATCAGAAGATCCACCCATGCGCATACCTCTCCCGGCGATTCTCCCCAGCAGAGAGGAACTATGACGTGGGTAATCGGGAGCTTCTAGCAGTTCATGCTGCACTGGAGGAATGGCGGCATTGGCTGGAGGGGGCAAAGGAACCTTTTATTGTTTGGTCTGACCACAAGAACCTAACATATGTGAGGACCGCCAAGAGACTTAACCCCCGACAAGCCCGCTGGGCGCTCTTCTTCAGCCGCTTCAATTTCACCCTCACCTTTCGCCCAGGCTCCAAGAATGTGAGGGCTGACGCCCTCTCCCGCCTGGAATCTGAGGAATCCACAAAGGCCCTTGCTACCCCGGACACCATTCTCCCCCCAGCCCGGGTTGTGGGTGCCGTCACCTGGGGAATCGAGACGGTGGTAAGAACGGCTCAACGCACCCAACCTGACCCTGGCAATGGACCCCCAAATCGCCTGTTTGTACCAAATGCTGTCCGGCCCCAAGTACTTCAGTGGGGTCATGCCAGTCGGTTCGTCTGCCACCCCGGTGCTCGTCGTACGGCGGCTTTCATCCGCAGGCGCTTCTGGTGGCCTTCCCTTGAGGCTGACACAAGGGAGTTTGTAGCTGCCTGCGATGTCTGCTCCCGCAGTAAGGCCTCTCATCAGCCCCCAGCAGGTCTCCTACGCCCCCTCCCAGTCCCCAGTCGGCCATGGTCTCATGTGGGGGTGGATTTTGTGACTGGGCTCCCCTCATCCCAAGGTAACAATACCATCCTCACCATTGTTGACCGGTTCAGTAAAGCTGTTCACCTTGTTGCCCTGCCCAAACTCCCCACAGCTGCTGAGACCGCAGAACTCCTGGTGACCCACGTCGTACGCCTCCACGGGATTCCCCAGGATATTGTCTCGGACCGTGGCCCCCAGTTCACTGCTAAGGTGTGGCGGACTTTTTGCAGTGGAATTGGGGCCACAGCCAGCCTTTCTTCGGGATACCACCCACAGACCAATGGGCAGACGGAGCGGGCTAACCAGGTTATGGAAGCGGCTCTACGTTGCGCTACCACCAGCAACCCTGCCTCCTGGAGCAAGTACCTACCTTGGGTGGAGTATGCCATCAACACACTGGAAAGTTCTGCTACAGGGCTGTCTCCCTTCGAATGCTCCTTAGGTTACCAACCCCCGTTGTTCCCAAGCCAGGAGCTAGAGGTGGCGGTCCCTTCCACCCAAGCTCATCTCCATCGTTGCCAGCGCATCTGGAAGACTGCACGGAGGGCCATGCTACGGGCCAACGAGCGGTCTCGGCGGACTGCCGATCGACGGAGGAGGCCAGCACCAGACTACAGGCCGGGTCAACAGGTGTACTTGTTGGCCCAGGACTTGCCACTTCCTGCCACCTCCCGGAAGATGGGACCCCGCTACGTTGGCCCATATACCATTGACCGCATCATCAACCCCATGACGGTACGCCTCCACCTTCCAGCTTCACTCAAGGTTCACCCCGTGTTTCATGTGTCACGTCTCAAACCCGTAGTCTCCAGCGTTCTCTCTGCCCCAGTTCCCCCCCCCCCCCCACCACGGGTCCTGGAAGGGGGTGACCTGGTCTGGGATGTTAAGGAGCTCCTTGCTGTCCGTCGTCGGGGCCGGGGCTATCAATACCTGGTGGACTGGGTAGGGTACGGCCCCGAGCACCGCACCTGGGTCCCTCGCTCATACCTGGCGGACCCCGCCCTCCTGAAGGACTTCTATCGAGCCCACCCGGAGGCCATCGGACGGTCGCCCGGTGTCTCCCGTAGGAGGGGGGGTCCTGTTAGGAGTCCTCCTCCTCTGGCTGGGAGAGCCAGCAGCACAGGTGCTGCTGATCAGCCATCTACCTCAGCTGCCACTAATCGCCAGCCCAGGCTTAAAAGAAGACCTGGACCTTCACTCAGTGCTTGATTGTACTGAACCCATGCGGTAACTAAATCTGGCCTTTCAGGAAACTTTCTCTAGCGTTTTCAGACCTCCAGTTTGAACCTCTGTGCCGTGCTTGCATTAATCCCTCTGTTTTTGTCCCAAGGCTTTTTGTTCCTGTGTCTCCGTTGCCTCCCTGGACCCTTCCTCGACGCCTTCCCCTCCCAGCCATTCTCGTGGATCTCTGTGACCCCCTCCTCTGCTGCCAACTCACGGCTGACCCTTGTCACCTGGACCCCCAACCATCGCTCCCACGTTTCCTCTGCCTTCCCCGCCCGGATCTACCCCTGAGTCAGTTTTTTTCCCCTTCACTTTAATAAACAGCCTTCTGGCTCTTTATTTAAATCGTTTGGTCTCCTGCCTGTTTGTGGTTGGCTACCCGGGTTCACCTCAGGTTTTGGGGTCGGACCCTACAATTTTCAACCTGAAACACTGTAAGTGGTTTGGTGAGTCCAATAATGAAATGAGTCTCTCAAATCAAACTACATAGACTCCTTTCTCCAATTTTCTGACGTTTTCAATAGCGTGCCTTAAAAAATCAGAAGGTAAATCAATGTTATGACAGAAATCCGCTTTTTGGCATTTTCTCAGCGAGAAACAGTCATTTTGTACCTGAAACACTGTAAGTGGTTTGGTGAGTCCAATAATGAAATGAGGTTCTCAAATCAACTACATAGACTCCTTTCTCCAATTTTCTAACGTTTTCAATAGCTTGCCTTAAAAAATCAGAAGGTAAATCAACGTTATGACAGAAATCAACTTTTTGGCAGTTTCTCAGCGAGAAACAGTCATTTTGTACCTGAAACACTGTAAGTGGTTTGGTGAGTCCAATAATGAAATGAGTCTCTCAAATCAACTACATAGACTCCTTTCTCCAATTTTCTGACGTTTTCAATAGCTTGCCTTGAAAAATCAGAAGGTAAATCAATGTTATGACAGAAATCCGCTTTTTGGCATTTTCTCAGCGAGAAACAGTCATTTTGTACCTGAAACACTAAGTGGTTTGGTGAGTCCAATAATGAAATGAGGCTCTCAAATCAACTACATAGACTCCTTTCTCCAATTTTCTAACGTTTTCAATAGCTTGCCTTAAAAAATCAGAAGGTAAATCAACGTTATAACAGAAATCAACTTTTTGGCAGTTTCTCAGCGAGAAACAGTCATTTTGTACCTGAAACACTAAGTGGTTTGGTGAGTCAAATAATGAAATGAGTCTCTCAAATCAACTACATAGACTCCTTTCTCCAATTTTCTGACGTTTTAAATAGCTTGCCTTGAAAAATCAGAAGGTAAATCAATGTTATGACAGAAATTCGCTTTTTGGCATTTTCTCAGCGAGAAACAGTCATTTTCAACCTGAAACACAGGTAAGTGGTTTGGTGAGTCCAATAATGAAATGAGTCACTCAAATCAACTATATAGACTCCCTCCTTCAATTTTCTGACGTTTTCAATAGCTTGTCTTAAAAAATCAGAAGGTAAAACAGTGTTTTCACAAAAATCCGCTTTTAGCTGTATCTCAGCCAGAAACAGTCATTTTCAACCTGAAGCACAGGTAAGTGGTTTGCTGAGTCCAATAATGAAATGAGTCACTCAAATCAACTATATAGACTCCCTCCTTCAATTTTTTGACGTTTTCAATAGCTTGCCTTAAAAAATCAGAAGGTAAAACAGTGTTTTCACAAAAATCCGCTTTTATCTCAGCCAGAAACAGTAATTTTCAACCTGAAACACGGGTAAGTGGTTTGGTGAGTCCAATAATGAAATTAGTCACTCAAATCAACTATATAGACTCTCTCCTTCAATTTTCTGACGTTTTCCATAGCTTGCCTTAAAAAATCAGAAGGTAAAACAGTGTTATCACAGAAATCCGCTTTTTGGCTGTTTCTCAGCGAGAGACAGTTATTTTGAACCTGAAACACAGGTCTCCCCCCCCCCACCCATTACCGGGACCGCATCACTGCGCCGTGCTGTGGACAAAATGAGGTACTGCACATTCGCCTAAAAGGCAGAATGACAGCATTAAAATGTCTCCAACTGCTCTCAAATAAAGTGTAAAAATCTGAAAATAAACACAATTCCTTCACAAAAATGGACTTTGTCTTTTGAGCATCTTTTGCCTTCATTTGCTTCAGCCAAATTAGAAACATGAGAAGAAAAGAGGGGAAAATCTCACTCCAGACTCAGCCAAAAACAGCAGCCGAAGTGCCGCATTAAAATTGCTCAAACTTGTCTAAAATCACAATCTAAAAATCTAAAAATGATCAAAATGGCTTAGCAATGATGCAGCCTGCCTTTTGCACGTGTTTTTCCTGGCTTTACTTCAGCAAAATGAAAGAAAAGAGGAGAAAATTGCACTTCAGCCAGGGTTAAAAAGCAGCAGAAATACTGCATTAAAAGGCCCCCAACTTGTCTAAAATGACATTTAAAAATCTAAAAATGATCAAAATGACTTAGAAATGATGGGGCCCTCCTTTTGCATATTTTTTGACTGGCTTTATTCCACCAGAATTGAAAATATCAGCAGAAAAGAGGGGGGAAATTGCAGTGTTGTCTGCCCTGGAGAAGTTTATTTTTTTGCCCACAAGATGGAGGCAGAGCTCCACGGATGAATTTAGCTGCACTCAGTTGGAACTTTGAAAACTTTCTAAGTGTTTTGGTGAATCCATTAATGAAAGGAGTCACTCTTTCAATAGCTTGTCTTAAAAAATCAGAAGGTAAAACAGTGTTTTCACAAAAATCCGCTTTTAGCTGTAGCTCAGCCAGAAACAGTCATTTTCAACCTGAAACACAGGTAAGTTGTTTGGTGAGTCCAATAATGAAATGATTCACTCAAATCAACTATATAGACTCCCTCCTTCAATTTTCTGACGTTTTCAATAGCTTGTCTTAAAAAATCAGAAGGTAAAACAGTGTTTTCACAAAAATCCGCTTTTAGCTGTATCTCAGCCAGAAACAGTCATTTTCAACCTGAAACACAGGTAAGTTGTTTGGTGAGTCCAATAATGAAATGAGTCACTCAAATCAACTATATAGACTCCGTCCTTCAATTTTCTGACGTTTTCAATAGCTTGCCTTAAAAAATCAGAAGGTAAAACAGTGTTTTCACAAAAATCCGCTTTTATCTCAGCCAGAAACAGTCATTTTCAACCTGAAACACAGGTAATTCAATTCAATTCAATTCAATTTTATTTATATAGCGTCTAATACAACAGAGTTGTCTCTAGACGCTTTACAGAGACCCACACCCAGAACATGACCCCCGAGCAGTTATTACATAAACAATGGCAGGTAAAAACTCCCCTAGTGGGAGAAAAACCTTAAGCCAAACAGTGGCAAGGAAAAACTCCCCTTTAGGAGGGAAGAAACCTTGAGCAGGACCAGGCTCATAAGGGGGGACCCTCCTGCCGAGGGCCAGACTGGTGGGTCAGGGACGGCAACAGCACAGCAGGCAGGTGGAAGCAGCCACGGGATGACCAGGGGTGGGGACCGCAGGCAGGTGGAAGCAGCAACGGGATGACCGGGGGTGGGGACCGCAGGCCAGCACGCAGCTCCCGAAGCTCCGGCCCAATCAGCAAGTCCCAGGTTGGGGTGCAGGGTCGGGGAAAGACTTGTGCTCCGTAATGCAAGCTACAAGCCACCCACGACCACCTGCAGGTTCCGGTGTCCGGCAAAGGATGCTGCAACATGGACAAAAGAGAGAAAAGGTAAGTGGTTTGGTGAGTCCAATAATGAAATTAGTCACTCAAATCAACAATATAGACTCTCTCCTTCAATTTTCTGACGTTTTCCATAGCTTGCCTTAAAAAATCAGAAGGTAAAACAGTGTTTTCACAAAAATCCGCTTTTATCTCAGCCAGAAACAGTCATTTTCAACCTGAAACACAGGTAAGTGGTTTGGTGAGTCCAATAATGAAATGAGTCTCTCAAATCAACTACATAGACTCCTTTCTCCAATTTTCTAACGTTTTCAATAGCTTGCCTTAAAAAATCAGAAGGTAAATCAATGTTATGACAGAAATCCGCTTTTTGGCATTTTCTCAGCGAGAAACAGTCATTTTGTACCTGAAACACTGTAAGTGGTTTGGTGAGTCCAATAATGAAATGAGTCTCTCAAATCAACTACATAGACTCCTTTCTCCAATTTTCTGACGTTTTCAATAGCTTGCCTTAAAAAATCAGAAGGTAAATCAATGTTATGACAGAAATCCGCTTTTTGGCATTTTCTCAGCGAGAAACAGTCATTTTGTACCTGAAACACTGTAAGTGGTTTGGTGAGTCCAATAATGAAATGAGTCTCTCAAATCAACTACATAGACTCCTTTCTCCAATTTTCTGACGTTTTCAATAGCTTGCCTTAAAAAATCAGAAGGTAAATCAACGTTATGACAGAAATCAACTTTTTGGCAGTTTCTCAGCGAGAAACAGTCATTTTGTACCTGAAACACTGTAAGTGGTTTGGTGAGTCAAATAATGAAATGAGTCTCTCAAATCAACTACATAGACTCCTTTCTCCAATTTTCTGACGTTTTAAATAGCTTGCCTTGAAAAATCAGAAGGTAAATCAATGTTATGACAGAAATCCGCTTTTTGGCATTTTCTCAGCGAGAAACAGTCATTTTCAACCTGAAGCACAGGTAAGTGGTTTGGTGAGTCCAATAATGAAATGAGTCACTCAAATCAACTATATAGACTCCTTTCTCCAATTTTCTGACGTTTTCAATAGCTTGTCTTAAAAAATCAGAAGGTAAAACAATGTTTTCACAAAAATCCGCTTTTATCTCAGCCAGAAACAGTCATTTTCAACCTGAAACACAGGTAAGTGGTTTGCTGAGTCCAATAATGAAATGAGTCACTCAAATCAACTATATAGACTCCCTCCTTCAATTTTCTGACGTTTTCAATAGCTTGCCTTAAAAAATCAGAAGGTAAAACAGTGTTTTCACAAAAATCCGCTTTTATCTCAGCCAGAAACAGTAATTTTCAACCTGAAACTCAGGTAAGTGGTTTGGTGAGTCCAATAATGAAATTAGTCACTCAAATCAACTATATAGACTCTTTCCTTCAATTTTCTGACGTTTTCCATAGCTTGCCTTAAAAAATCAGAAGGTAAAACAGTGTTATCACAGAAATCCGCTTTTTGGCTGTTTCTCAGCGAGAGACAGTTATTTTGAACCTGAAACACAGGTCTCCCCCCCCCCCCCACCCATTACGGGGACCGCATCACTGCGCCGTGCTGTGGACAAAATGAGGTACTGCACATTCGCCTAAAAGGCAGAATGACAGCATTAAAATGTCTCCAACTGCTCTGAAATAAAGTCTAAAAATCTGAAAATAAACACAATTCCTTCACAAAAATGGGCTTTGTCTTTTGAGCATTTTTTTTCTTCATTTGCTTCAGCCAAATTAGAAACATGACAAGAAAAGAAGGGAAAATCTCACTCCAGACTCAGCCAAAAACAGCAGCCGAAATGCCGCATTAAAATTACTCAAACTTGTCTAAAATCACAATCTAAAAATCTAAAAATGATCAAACTGGCTTAGCAATGATGCGGCCTGCCTTTTGCACGTGTTTTTCCTGGCTTTATTTCAGCAAAATTAAAGAAAAGAGGAGAAAATTGCACTTCAGCCAGGGTTAAAAAGCAGCAGAAATACTGCATTAAAATGCCTCCAACTTGTCTAAAATGACATTTAAAAATCTAAAAATGATCAAAATGACTTAGAAATGATGGGGCCCTCCTTTTGCATATTTTTTGACTGGCTTTACTCCACCAGAATTGAAAATATCAGCAGAAAAGAGGGAGGAAATTGCAGTGTTGTCTGCCCTGGAGAAGTTTCTTTTTTTGCCCACAAGATGGAGGCAGAGATCCACGGATGAATTTAGCTGCACTCAGTTGGAACTTTGAAAACTTTCTAAGTGGTTTGGTGAGTCCAATAATGAAAGGAGTCACTCTTTCAATAGCTTGCCTTAAAAAATCAGAAGGTAAAACAGTGTTTTCACAAAAATGGGCTTTGTCTTTTGAGCATTTTTTGCCTTCATTTGCTTCAGCCAAATTAGAAACATGAGAAGAAAAGAGCGGAAAATCTCACTCCAGACTCAGCCAAAAACAGCAGCCGAAATGCCGCATTAAAATTGCTCAAACTTGTCTAAAATCACAATCTAAAAATCTAAAAATGATCAAAATGGCTTAGCAATGATGCAGCCTGCCTTTTGCACGTGTTTTTCCTTGCTTTACTTCAGCAAAATGAAAGAAAAGTGGAGAAAATTGCACTTCAGCCAGGGTTAAAAAGCAGCAGAAATACTGCATTAAAAGGCCCCCAACTTGTCTAAAATGACATTTAAAAATCTAAAAATGATCAAAATGACTTAGAAATGATGGGGCCCTCCTTTTGCATATTTTTTGACTGGCTTTACTCCACCAGAATTGAAAATATCAGCAGAAAAGAGGGGGGAAATTGCAGTGTTGTCTGCCCTGGAGAAGTTTCTTTTTTTGCCCACAAGATGGAGGCAGAGCTCCACGGATGAATTTAGCTGCACTCAGTTGGAACTTTGAAAACTTTCTAAGTGTTTTGGTGAATCCATTAATGAAAGGAGTCACTCTTTCAATAGCTTGTCTTAAAAGATCAGAAGGTAAAACAGTGTTTTCACAAAAATCCGCTTTTAGCTGTAGCTCAGCCAGAAACAGTCATTTTCAACCTGAAACACAGGTAAGTTGTTTGGTGAGTCCAATAATGAAATGATTCACTCAAATCAACTATATAGAATCCCTCCTTCAATTTTCTGACGTTTTCAATAGCTTGCCTTAAAAAATCAGAAGGTAAAACAGTGTTTTCACAAAAATCCGCTTTTATCTCAGCCAGAAACAGTAATTTTCAACCTGAAACACGGGTAAGTGGTTTGGTGAGTCCAATAATGAAATTAGTCACTCAAATCAACTATATAGACTCTCTCCTTCAATTTTCTGACGTTTTCCATAGCTTGCCTTAAAAAATCAGAAGGTAAAACAGTGTTATCACAGAAATCCGCTTTTTGGCTGTTTCTCAGCGAGAGACAGTTATTTTGAACCTGAAACACAGGTCTCCCCCCCCCCACCCATTACCGGGACCGCATCACTGCGCCGTGCTGTGGACAAAATGAGGTACTGCACATTCGCCTAAAAGGCAGAATGACAGCATTAAAATGTCTCCAACTGCTCTCAAATAAAGTGTAAAAATCTGAAAATAAACACAATTCCTTCACAAAAATGGACTTTGTCTTTTGAGCATCTTTTGCCTTCATTTGCTTCAGCCAAATTAGAAACATGAGAAGAAAAGAGGGGAAAATCTCACTCCAGACTCAGCCAAAAACAGCAGCCGAAGTGCCGCATTAAAATTGCTCAAACTTGTCTAAAATCACAATCTAAAAATCTAAAAATGATCAAAATGGCTTAGCAATGATGCAGCCTGCCTTTTGCACGTGTTTTTCCTGGCTTTACTTCAGCAAAATGAAAGAAAAGAGGAGAAAATTGCACTTCAGCCAGGGTTAAAAAGCAGCAGAAATACTGCATTAAAAGGCCCCCAACTTGTCTAAAATGACATTTAAAAATCTAAAAATGATCAAAATGACTTAGAAATGATGGGGCCCTCCTTTTGCATATTTTTTGACTGGCTTTATTCCACCAGAATTGAAAATATCAGCAGAAAAGAGGGGGGAAATTGCAGTGTTGTCTGCCCTGGAGAAGTTTATTTTTTTGCCCACAAGATGGAGGCAGAGCTCCACGGATGAATTTAGCTGCACTCAGTTGGAACTTTGAAAACTTTCTAAGTGTTTTGGTGAATCCATTAATGAAAGGAGTCACTCTTTCAATAGCTTGTCTTAAAAAATCAGAAGGTAAAACAGTGTTTTCACAAAAATCCGCTTTTAGCTGTAGCTCAGCCAGAAACAGTCATTTTCAACCTGAAACACAGGTAAGTTGTTTGGTGAGTCCAATAATGAAATGATTCACTCAAATCAACTATATAGACTCCCTCCTTCAATTTTCTGACGTTTTCAATAGCTTGTCTTAAAAAATCAGAAGGTAAAACAGTGTTTTCACAAAAATCCGCTTTTAGCTGTATCTCAGCCAGAAACAGTCATTTTCAACCTGAAACACAGGTAAGTTGTTTGGTGAGTCCAATAATGAAATGAGTCACTCAAATCAACTATATAGACTCCGTCCTTCAATTTTCTGACGTTTTCAATAGCTTGCCTTAAAAAATCAGAAGGTAAAACAGTGTTTTCACAAAAATCCGCTTTTATCTCAGCCAGAAACAGTCATTTTCAACCTGAAACACAGGTAATTCAATTCAATTCAATTCAATTTTATTTATATAGCGTCTAATACAACAGAGTTGTCTCTAGACGCTTTACAGAGACCCACACCCAGAACATGACCCCCGAGCAGTTATTACATAAACAATGGCAGGTAAAAACTCCCCTAGTGGGAGAAAAACCTTAAGCCAAACAGTGGCAAGGAAAAACTCCCCTTTAGGAGGGAAGAAACCTTGAGCAGGACCAGGCTCATAAGGGGGGACCCTCCTGCCGAGGGCCAGACTGGTGGGTCAGGGACGGCAACAGCACAGCAGGCAGGTGGAAGCAGCCACGGGATGACCAGGGGTGGGGACCGCAGGCAGGTGGAAGCAGCAACGGGATGACCGGGGGTGGGGACCGCAGGCCAGCACGCAGCTCCCGAAGCTCCGGCCCAATCAGCAAGTCCCAGGTTGGGGTGCAGGGTCGGGGAAAGACTTGTGCTCCGTAATGCAAGCTACAAGCCACCCACGACCACCTGCAGGTTCCGGTGTCCGGCAAAGGATGCTGCAACATGGACAAAAGAGAGAAAAGGTAAGTGGTTTGGTGAGTCCAATAATGAAATTAGTCACTCAAATCAACAATATAGACTCTCTCCTTCAATTTTCTGACGTTTTCCATAGCTTGCCTTAAAAAATCAGAAGGTAAAACAGTGTTTTCACAAAAATCCGCTTTTATCTCAGCCAGAAACAGTCATTTTCAACCTGAAACACAGGTAAGTGGTTTGGTGAGTCCAATAATGAAATGAGTCTCTCAAATCAACTACATAGACTCCTTTCTCCAATTTTCTAACGTTTTCAATAGCTTGCCTTAAAAAATCAGAAGGTAAATCAATGTTATGACAGAAATCCGCTTTTTGGCATTTTCTCAGCGAGAAACAGTCATTTTGTACCTGAAACACTGTAAGTGGTTTGGTGAGTCCAATAATGAAATGAGTCTCTCAAATCAACTACATAGACTCCTTTCTCCAATTTTCTGACGTTTTCAATAGCTTGCCTTAAAAAATCAGAAGGTAAATCAATGTTATGACAGAAATCCGCTTTTTGGCATTTTCTCAGCGAGAAACAGTCATTTTGTACCTGAAACACTGTAAGTGGTTTGGTGAGTCCAATAATGAAATGAGTCTCTCAAATCAACTACATAGACTCCTTTCTCCAATTTTCTGACGTTTTCAATAGCTTGCCTTAAAAAATCAGAAGGTAAATCAACGTTATGACAGAAATCAACTTTTTGGCAGTTTCTCAGCGAGAAACAGTCATTTTGTACCTGAAACACTGTAAGTGGTTTGGTGAGTCAAATAATGAAATGAGTCTCTCAAATCAACTACATAGACTCCTTTCTCCAATTTTCTGACGTTTTAAATAGCTTGCCTTGAAAAATCAGAAGGTAAATCAATGTTATGACAGAAATCCGCTTTTTGGCATTTTCTCAGCGAGAAACAGTCATTTTCAACCTGAAGCACAGGTAAGTGGTTTGGTGAGTCCAATAATGAAATGAGTCACTCAAATCAACTATATAGACTCCTTTCTCCAATTTTCTGACGTTTTCAATAGCTTGTCTTAAAAAATCAGAAGGTAAAACAATGTTTTCACAAAAATCCGCTTTTATCTCAGCCAGAAACAGTCATTTTCAACCTGAAACACAGGTAAGTGGTTTGCTGAGTCCAATAATGAAATGAGTCACTCAAATCAACTATATAGACTCCCTCCTTCAATTTTCTGACGTTTTCAATAGCTTGCCTTAAAAAATCAGAAGGTAAAACAGTGTTTTCACAAAAATCCGCTTTTATCTCAGCCAGAAACAGTAATTTTCAACCTGAAACACAGGTAAGTGGTTTGGTGAGTCCAATAATGAAATTAGTCACTCAAATCAACTATATAGACTCTTTCCTTCAATTTTCTGACGTTTTCCATAGCTTGCCTTAAAAAATCAGAAGGTAAAACAGTGTTATCACAGAAATCCGCTTTTTGGCTGTTTCTCAGCGAGAGACAGTTATTTTGAACCTGAAACACAGGTCTCCCCCCCCCCCACCCATTACGGGGACCGCATCACTGCGCCGTGCTGTGGACAAAATGAGGTACTGCACATTCGCCTAAAAGGCAGAATGACAGCATTAAAATGTCTCCAACTGCTCTGAAATAAAGTCTAAAAATCTGAAAATAAACACAATTCCTTCACAAAAATGGACTTTGTCTTTTGAGCATTTTTTTTCTTCATTTGCTTCAGCCAAATTAGAAACATGACAAGAAAAGAAGGGAAAATCTCACTCCAGACTCAGCCAAAAACAGCAGCCGAAATGCCGCATTAAAATTACTCAAACTTGTCTAAAATCACAATCTAAAAATCTAAAAATGATCAAACTGGCTTAGCAATGATGCGGCCTGCCTTTTGCACGTGTTTTTCCTGGCTTTATTTCAGCAAAATTAAAGAAAAGAGGAGAAAATTGCACTTCAGCCAGGGTTAAAAAGCAGCAGAAATACTGCATTAAAATGCCTCCAACTTGTCTAAAATGACATTTAAAAATCTAAAAATGATCAAAATGACTTAGAAATGATGGGGCCCTCCTTTTGCATATTTTTTGACTGGCTTTACTCCACCAGAATTGAAAATATCAGCAGAAAAGAGGGAGGAAATTGCAGTGTTGTCTGCCCTGGAGAAGTTTCTTTTTTTGCCCACAAGATGGAGGCAGAGATCCACGGATGAATTTAGCTGCACTCAGTTGGAACTTTGAAAACTTTCTAAGTGGTTTGGTGAGTCCAATAATGAAAGGAGTCACTCTTTCAATAGCTTGCCTTAAAAAATCAGAAGGTAAAACAGTGTTTTCACAAAAATGGGCTTTGTCTTTTGAGCATTTTTTGCCTTCATTTGCTTCAGCCAAATTAGAAACATGAGAAGAAAAGAGGGGAAAATCTCACTCCAGACTCAGCCAAAAACAGCAGCCGAAATGCCGCATTAAAATTGCTCAAACTTGTCTAAAATCACAATCTAAAAATCTAAAAATGATCAAAATGGCTTAGCAATGATGCAGCCTGCCTTTTGCACGTGTTTTTCCTTGCTTTACTTCAGCAAAATGAAAGAAAAGTGGAGAAAATTGCACTTCAGCCAGGGTTAAAAAGCAGCAGAAATACTGCATTAAAAGGCCCCCAACTTGTCTAAAATGACATTTAAAAATCTAAAAATGATCAAAATGACTTAGAAATGATGGGGCCCTCCTTTTGCATATTTTTTGACTGGCTTTACTCCACCAGAATTGAAAATATCAGCAGAAAAGAGGGGGGAAATTGCAGTGTTGTCTGCCCTGGAGAAGTTTCTTTTTTTGCCCACAAGATGGAGGCAGAGCTCCACGGATGAATTTAGCTGCACTCAGTTGGAACTTTGAAAACTTTCTAAGTGTTTTGGTGAATCCATTAATGAAAGGAGTCACTCTTTCAATAGCTTGTCTTAAAAGATCAGAAGGTAAAACAGTGTTTTCACAAAAATCCGCTTTTAGCTGTAGCTCAGCCAGAAACAGTCATTTTCAACCTGAAACACAGGTAAGTTGTTTGGTGAGTCCAATAATGAAATGATTCACTCAAATCAACTATATAGAATCCCTCCTTCAATTTTCTGACGTTTTCAATAGCTTGTCTTAAAAAATCAGAAGGTAAAACAGTGTTTTTACAAAAATCCGCTTTTAGCTGTATCTCAGCCAGAAACAGTCATTTTCAACCTGAAACACAGGTAAGTTGTTTGGTGAGTCCAATAATGAAATGAGTCACTCAAATCAACTATATAGACTCCGTCATTCAATTTTCTGACGTTTTCAATAGCTTGCCTTAAAAAATCAGAAGGTAAAACAGTGTTTTCACAAAAATCCGCTTTTATCTCAGCCAGAAACAGTCATTTTCAACCTGAAACACAGGTAATTCAATTCAATTCAATTCAATTTTATTTATATAGCGTCTTATTAGACCACTTACCTGTGTTTTCCACTTACCTGAAACACAGGTAAGTGGTTTGGTGAGTCCAATACAACAGAGTTGTCTCTAGACGCTTTACAGAGACCCACACCCAGAACATGACCCCCGAGCAGTTATTACATAAACAATGGCAGGTAAAAACTCCCCTAGTGGGAGAAAAACCTTAAGCCAAACAGTGGCAAGGAAAAACTCCCCTTTAGGAGGGAAGAAACCTTGAGCAGGACCAGGCTCATAAGCGGGGACCCTCCTGCCGAGGGCCAGACTGGTGGGTCAGGGACGGCAACAGCACAGCAGGCAGGTGGAAGCAGCCACGGGATGACCAGGGGTGGGGACCGCAGGCAGGTGGAAGCAGCAACGGGATGACCGGGGGTGGGGACCGCAGGCCAGCACGCAGCTCCCGAAGCTCCGGCCCAATCAGCAAGTCCCAGGTTGGGGTGCAGGGTCGGGGAAAGACTTGTGCTCCGTAATGCAAGCTACAAGCCACCCACCGGAACCTGCAGGTTCCGGTGTCCGGCAAAGGATGCTGCAACATGGACAAAAGAGAGAAAAGGTAAGTGGTTTGGTGAGTCCAATAATGAAATTAGTCACTCAAATCAACTATATAGACTCTCTCCTTCAATTTTCTGACGTTTTCCATAGCTTGCCTTAAAAAATCAGAAGGTAAAACAGTGTTTTCACAAAAATCCGCTTTTATCTCAGCCAGAAACAGTCATTTTCAACCTGAAACACAGGTAAGTGGTTTGGTGAGTCCAATAATGAAATGAGTCTCTCAAATCAACTACATAGACTCCTTTCTCCAATTTTCTAATGTTTTCAATAGCTTGCCTTAAAAAATCAGAAGGTAAATCAATGTTATGACAGAAATCCGCTTTTTGGCATTTTCTCAGCGAGAAACAGTCATTTTGTACCTGAAACACTGTAAGTGGTTTGGTGAGTCCAATAATGAAATGAATCTCTCAAATCAACTACATAGACTCCTTTCTCCAATTTTCTGACGTTTTCAATAGCTTGCCTTAAAAAATCAGAAGGTAAATCAATGTTATGACAGAAATCCGCTTTTTGGCATTTTCTCAGCGAGAAACAGTCATTTTGTACCTGAAACACTGTAAGTGGTTTGGTGAGTCAAATAATGAAATGAGTCTCTCAAATCAACTACATAGACTCCTTTCTCCAATTTTCTGACGTTTTCAATAGCTTGCCTTGAAAAATCAGAAGGTAAATCAATGTTATGACAGAAATCCGCTTTTTGGCATTTTCTCAGCGAGAAACAGTCATTTTGTACCTGAAACACTGTAAGTGGTTTGGTGAGTCCAATAATGAAATGAGGCTCTCAAATCAACTACATAGACTCCTTTCTCCAATTTTCTGACGTTTTCAATAGCTTGCCTTGAAAAATCAGAAGGTAAATCAATGTTATGACAGAAATCCGCTTTTTGGCATTTTCTCAGCAAGAAACAGTCATTTTCAACCTGAAGCACAGGTAAGTGGTTTGGTGAGTCCAATAATGAAATGAGTCACTCAAATCAACTATATAGACTCCTTTCTCCAATTTTCTGACGTTTTCAATAGCTTGTCTTAAAAAATCAGAAGGTAAAACAATGTTTTCACAAAAATCCGCTTTTATCTCAGCCAGAAACAGTCATTTTCAACCTGAAACACAGGTAAGTGGTTTGCTGAGTCCAATAATGAAATGAGTCACTCAAATCAACTATATAGACTCCCTCCTTCAATTTTCTGACGTTTTCAATAGCTTGCCTTAAAAAATCAGAAGGTAAAACAGTGTTTTCACAAAAATCCGCTTTTATCTCAGCCAGAAACAGTAATTTTCAACCTGAAACACAGGTAAGTGGTTTGGTGAGTCCAATAATGAAATTAGTCACTCAAATCAACTATATAGACTCTTTCCTTCAATTTTCTGACGTTTTCCATAGCTTGCCTTAAAAAATCAGAAGGTAAAACAGTGTTATCACAGAAATCCGCTTTTTGGCTGTTTCTCAGCGAGAGACAGTTATTTTGAACCTGAAACACAGGTCTCCCCCCCCCCCCACCCATTACGGGGACCGCATCACTGCGCCGTGCTGTGGACAAAATGAGGTACTGCACATTCGCCTAAAAGGCAGAATGACAGCATTAAAATGTCTCCAACTGCTCTGAAATAAAGTCTAAAAATCTGAAAATAAACACAATTCCTTCAC
Source organism: Cololabis saira (assembly GCF_033807715.1). Classification (NCBI taxonomy): domain Eukaryota; kingdom Metazoa; phylum Chordata; class Actinopteri; order Beloniformes; family Belonidae; genus Cololabis; species Cololabis saira. The sequence goes on from NW_026906217.1 coordinate 61,748, forward strand.
AAAAATGGGCTTTGTCTTTTGAGCATTTTTTTTCTTCATTTGCTTCAGCCAAATTAGAAACATGACAAGAAAAGAAGGGAAAATCTCACTCCAGACTCAGCCAAAAACAGCAGCCGAAATGCCGCATTAAAATTACTCAAACTTGTCTAAAATCACAATCTAAAAATCTAAAAATGATCAAACTGGCTTAGCAATGATGCGGCCTGCCTTTTGCACGTGTTTTTCCTGGCTTTATTTCAGCAAAATTAAAGAAAAGAGGAGAAAATTGCACTTCAGCCAGGGTTAAAAAGCAGCAGAAATACTGCATTAAAATGCCTCCAACTTGTCTAAAATGACATTTAAAAATCTAAAAATGATCAAAATGACTTAGAAATGATGGGGCCCTCCTTTTGCATATTTTTTGACTGGCTTTACTCCACCAGAATTGAAAATATCAGCAGAAAAGAGGGAGGAAATTGCAGTGTTGTCTGCCCTGGAGAAGTTTCTTTTTTTGCCCACAAGATGGAGGCAGAGATCCACGGATGAATTTAGCTGCACTCAGTTGGAACTTTGAAAACTTTCTAAGTGGTTTGGTGAGTCCAATAATGAAAGGAGTCACTCTTTCAATAGCTTGCCTTAAAAAATCAGAAGGTAAAACAGTGTTTTCACAAAAATGGGCTTTGTCTTTTGAGCATTTTTTGCCTTCATTTGCTTCAGCCAAATTAGAAACATGAGAAGAAAAGAGGGGAAAATCTCACTCCAGACTCAGCCAAAAACAGCAGCCGAAATGCCGCATTAAAATTGCTCAAACTTGTCTAAAATCACAATCTAAAAATCTAAAAATGATCAAAATGGCTTAGCAATGATGCAGCCTGCCTTTTGCACGTGTTTTTCCTTGCTTTACTTCAGCAAAATGAAAGAAAAGTGGAGAAAATTGCACTTCAGCCAGGGTTAAAAAGCAGCAGAAATACTGCATTAAAAGGCCCCCAACTTGTCTAAAATGACATTTAAAAATCTAAAAATGATCAAAATGACTTAGAAATGATGGGGCCCTCCTTTTGCATATTTTTTGACTGGCTTTACTCCACCAGAATTGAAAATATCAGCAGAAAAGAGGGGGGAGATTGCAGTGTTGTCTGCCCTGGAGAAGTTTCTTTTTTTGCCCACAAGATGGAGGCAGAGCTCCACGGATGAATTTAGCTGCACTCAGTTGGAACTTTGAAAACTTTCTAAGTGGTTTGGTGAGTCCATTAATGAAAGGAGTCACTCTTTCAATAGCTTGTCTTAAAAGATCAGAAGGTAAAACAGTGTTTTCACAAAAATCCGCTTTTAGCTGTAGCTCAGCCAGAAACAGTCATTTTCAACCTGAAACACAGGTAAGTTGTTTGGTGAGTCCAATAATGAAATGATTCACTCAAATCAACTATATAGAATCCCTCCTTCAATTTTCTGACGTTTTCAATAGCTTGTCTTAAAAAATCAGAAGGTAAAACAGTGTTTTTACAAAAATCCGCTTTTAGCTGTATCTCAGCCAGAAACAGTCATTTTCAACCTGAAACACAGGTAAGTTGTTTGGTGAGTCCAATAATGAAATGAGTCACTCAAATCAACTATATAGACTCCGTCATTCAATTTTCTGACGTTTTCAATAGCTTGCCTTAAAAAATCAGAAGGTAAAACAGTGTTTTCACAAAAATCCGCTTTTATCTCAGCCAGAAACAGTCATTTTCAACCTGAAACACAGGCAATTCAATTCAATTCAATTCAATTTTATTTATATAGCGTCTTATTAGACCACTTACCTGTGTTTTCCACTTACCTGAAACACAGGTAAGTGGTTTGGTGAGTCCAATACAACAGAGTTGTCTCTAGACGCTTTACAGAGACCCACACCCAGAACATGACCCCCGAGCAGTTATTACATAAACAATGGCAGGTAAAAACTCCCCTAGTGGGAGAAAAACCTTAAGCCAAACAGTGGCAAGGAAAAACTCCCCTTTAGGAGGGAAGAAACCTTGAGCAGGACCAGGCTCATAAGGGGGGACCCTCCTGCCGAGGGCCAGACTGGTGGGTCAGGGACGGCAACAGCACAGCAGGCAGGTGGAAGCAGCCACGGGATGACCAGGGGTGGGGACCGCAGGCAGGTGGAAGCAGCAACGGGATGACCGGGGGTGGGGACCGCAGGCCAGCACGCAGCTCCCGAAGCTCCGGCCCAATCAGCAAGTCCCAGGTTGGGGTGCAGGGTCGGGGAAAGACTTGTGCTCCGTAATGCAAGCTACAAGCCACCCACGACCACCTGCAGGTTCCGGTGTCCGGCAAAGGATGCTGCAACATGGACAAAAGAGAGAAAAGGTAAGTGGTTTGGTGAGTCCAATAATGAAATTAGTCACTCAAATCAACTATATAGACTCTCTCCTTCAATTTTCTGACGTTTTCCATAGCTTGCCTTAAAAAATCAGAAGGTAAAACAGTGTTTTCACAAAAATCCGCTTTTATCTCAGCCAGAAACAGTCATTTTCAACCTGAAACACAGGTAAGTGGTTTGGTGAGTCCAATAATGAAATGAGTCTCTCAAATCAACTACATAGACTCCTTTCTCCAATTTTCTAATGTTTTCAATAGCTTGCCTTAAAAAATCAGAAGGTAAATCAATGTTATGACAGAAATCCGCTTTTTGGCATTTTCTCAGCGAGAAACAGTCATTTTGTACCTGAAACACTGTAAGTGGTTTGGTGAGTCCAATAATGAAATGAATCTCTCAAATCAGCTACATAGACTCCTTTCTCCAATTTTCTGACGTTTTCAATAGCTTGCCTTAAAAAATCAGAAGGTAAATCAATGTTATGACAGAAATCCGCTTTTTGGCATTTTCTCAGCGAGAAACAGTCATTTTGTACCTGAAACACTGCAAGTGGTTTGGTGAGTCCAATAATGAAATGAGTCTCTCAAATCAACTACATAGACTCCTTTCTCCAATTTTCTGACGTTTTCAATAGCTTGCCTTGAAAAATCAGAAGGTAAATCAATGTTATGACAGAAATCCGCTTTTTGGCATTTTCTCAGCGAGTAACAGTCATTTTGTACCTGAAACACTGTAAGTGGTTTGGTGAGTCCAATAATGAAATGAGGCTCTCAAATCAACTACATAGACTCCTTTCTCCAATTTTCTGACGTTTTCAATAGCTTGCCTTAAAAAATCAGAAGGTAAATCAACGTTATGACAGAAATCAACTTTTTGGCAGTTTCTCAGCGAGAAACAGTCATTTTGTACCTGAAACACTGTAAGTGGTTTGGTGAGTCAAATAATGAAATGAGTCTCTCAAATCAACTACATAGACTCCTTTCTCCAAATTTCTAACGTTTTCAATAGCTTGCCTTGAAAAATCAGAAGGTAAATCAATGTTATGACAGAAATCCGCTTTTTGGCATTTTCTCAGCGAGAAACAGTCATTTTCAACCTGAAGCACAGGTAAGTGGTTTGCTGAGTCAAATAATGAAAGGAGTCACTCAAATAGACTATATAGACTCCTTCCTTCAATTTTCTGACGTTTTCAATAGCTTGTCTTAAAAAATCAGAAGGTAAAACAATGTTTTCACAAAAATCCGCTTTTATCTCAGCCAGAAACAGTCATTTTCAACCTGAAACACAGGTAAGTGGTTTGCTGAGTCCAATAATGAAATGAGTCACTCAAATCAACTATATAGACTCCCTCCTTCAATTTTCTGACGTTTTCAATAGCTTGCCTTAAAAAATCAGAAGGTAAAACAGTGTTTTCACAAAAATCCGCTTTTATCTCAGCCAGAAACAGTAATTTTCAACCTGAAACACAGGTAAGTGGTTTGGTGAGTCCAATAATGAAATTAGTCACTCAAATCAACTATATAGACTCTTTCCTTCAATTTTCTGACGTTTTCCATAGCTTGCCTTAAAAAATCAGAAGGTAAAACAGTGTTATCACAGAAATCCGCTTTTTGGCTGTTTCTCAGCGAGAGACAGTTATTTTGAACCTGAAACACAGGTCTCCCCCCCCCCCCACCCATTACGGGGACCGCATCACTGCGCCGTGCTGTGGACAAAATGAGGTACTGCACATTCGCCTAAAAGGCAGAATGACAGCATTAAAATGTCTCCAACTGCTCTGAAATAAAGTCTAAAAATCTGAAAATAAACACAATTCCTTCACAAAAATGGGCTTTGTCTTTTGAGCATTTTTTTTCTTCATTTGCTTCAGCCAAATTAGAAACATGACAAGAAAAGAAGGGAAAATCTCACTCCAGACTCAGCCAAAAACAGCAGCCGAAATGCCGCATTAAAATTACTCAAACTTGTCTAAAATCACAATCTAAAAATCTAAAAATGATCAAACTGGCTTAGCAATGATGCGGCCTGCCTTTTGCACGTGTTTTTCCTGGCTTTATTTCAGCAAAATTAAAGAAAAGAGGAGAAAATTGCACTTCAGCCAGGGTTAAAAAGCAGCAGAAATACTGCATTAAAATGCCTCCAACTTGTCTAAAATGACATTTAAAAATCTAAAAATGATCAAAATGACTTAGAAATGATGGGGCCCTCCTTTTGCATATTTTTTGACTGGCTTTACTCCACCAGAATTGAAAATATCAGCAGAAAAGAGGGAGGAAATTGCAGTGTTGTCTGCCCTGGAGAAGTTTCTTTTTTTGCCCACAAGATGGAGGCAGAGATCCACGGATGAATTTAGCTGCACTCAGTTGGAACTTTGAAAACTTTCTAAGTGGTTTGGTGAGTCCAATAATGAAAGGAGTCACTCTTTCAATAGCTTGCCTTAAAAAATCAGAAGGTAAAACAGTGTTTTCACAAAAATGGGCTTTGTCTTTTGAGCATTTTTTGCCTTCATTTGCTTCAGCCAAATTAGAAACATGAGAAGAAAAGAGGGGAAAATCTCACTCCAGACTCAGCCAAAAACAGCAGCCGAAATGCCGCATTAAAATTGCTCAAACTTGTCTAAAATCACAATCTAAAAATCTAAAAATGATCAAAATGGCTTAGCAATGATGCAGCCTGCCTTTTGCACGTGTTTTTCCTTGCTTTACTTCAGCAAAATGAAAGAAAAGTGGAGAAAATTGCACTTCAGCCAGGGTTAAAAAGCAGCAGAAATACTGCATTAAAAGGCCCCCAACTTGTCTAAAATGACATTTAAAAATCTAAAAATGATCAAAATGACTTAGAAATGATGGGGCCCTCCTTTTGCATATTTTTTGACTGGCTTTACTCCACCAGAATTGAAAATATCAGCAGAAAAGAGGGGGGAAATTGCAGTGTTGTCTGCCCTGGAGAAGTTTCTTTTTTTGCCCACAAGATGGAGGCAGAGCTCCACGGATGAATTTAGCTGCACTCAGTTGGAACTTTGAAAACTTTCTAAGTGTTTTGGTGAATCCATTAATGAAAGGAGTCACTCTTTCAATAGCTTGTCTTAAAAGATCAGAAGGTAAAACAGTGTTTTCACAAAAATCCGCTTTTAGCTGTAGCTCAGCCAGAAACAGTCATTTTCAACCTGAAACACAGGTAAGTTGTTTGGTGAGTCCAATAATGAAATGATTCACTCAAATCAACTATATAGAATCCCTCCTTCAATTTTCTGACGTTTTCAATAGCTTGCCTTAAAAAATCAGAAGGTAAAACAGTGTTTTCACAAAAATCCGCTTTTATCTCAGCCAGAAACAGTAATTTTCAACCTGAAACACGGGTAAGTGGTTTGGTGAGTCCAATAATGAAATTAGTCACTCAAATCAACTATATAGACTCTCTCCTTCAATTTTCTGACGTTTTCCATAGCTTGCCTTAAAAAATCAGAAGGTAAAACAATGTTATCACAGAAATCCGCTTTTTGGCTGTTTCTCAGCGAGAGACAGTTATTTTGAACCTGAAACACAGGTCTCCCCCCCCCCACCCATTACCGGGACCGCATCACTGCGCCGTGCTGTGGACAAAATGAGGTACTGCACATTCGCCTAAAAGGCAGAATGACAGCATTAAAATGTCTCCAACTGCTCTCAAATAAAGTGTAAAAATCTGAAAATAAACACAATTCCTTCACAAAAATGGACTTTGTCTTTTGAGCATCTTTTGCCTTCATTTGCTTCAGCCAAATTAGAAACATGAGAAGAAAAGAGGGGAAAATCTCACTCCAGACTCAGCCAAAAACAGCAGCCGAAATGCCGCATTAAAATTGCTCAAACTTGTCTAAAATCACAATCTAAAAATCTAAAAATGATCAAAATGGCTTAGCAATGATGCAGCCTGCCTTTTGCACGTGTTTTTCCTTGCTTTACTTCAGCAAAATGAAAGAAAAGTGGAGAAAATTGCACTTCAGCCAGGGTTAAAAAGCAGCAGAAATACTGCATTAAAAGGCCCCCAACTTGTCTAAAATGACATTTAAAAATCTAAAAATGATCAAAATGACTTAGAAATGATGGGGCCCTCCTTTTGCATATTTTTTGACTGGCTTTACTCCACCAGAATTGAAAATATCAGCAGAAAAGAGGGGGGAGATTGCAGTGTTGTCTGCCCTGGAGAAGTTTCTTTTTTTGCCCACAAGATGGAGGCAGAGCTCCACGGATGAATTTAGCTGCACTCAGTTGGAACTTTGAAAACTTTCTAAGTGGTTTGGTGAGTCCATTAATGAAAGGAGTCACTCTTTCAATAGCTTGTCTTAAAAGATCAGAAGGTAAAACAGTGTTTTCACAAAAATCCGCTTTTAGCTGTAGCTCAGCCAGAAACAGTCATTTTCAACCTGAAACACAGGTAAGTTGTTTGGTGAGTCCAATAATGAAATGATTCACTCAAATCAACTATATAGAATCCCTCCTTAATTTTCTGACGTTTTCAATAGCTTGTCTTAAAAAATCAGAAGGTAAAACAGTGTTTTTACAAAAATCCGCTTTTAGCTGTATCTCAGCCAGAAACAGTCATTTTCAACCTGAAACACAGGTAAGTTGTTTGGTGAGTCCAATAATGAAATGAGTCACTCAAATCAACTATATAGACTCCGTCATTCAATTTTCTGACGTTTTCAATAGCTTGCCTTAAAAAATCAGAAGGTAAAACAGTGTTTTCACAAAAATCCGCTTTTATCTCAGCCAGAAACAGTCATTTTCAACCTGAAACACAGGCAATTCAATTCAATTCAATTCAATTTTATTTATATAGCGTCTTATTAGACCACTTACCTGTGTTTTCCACTTACCTGAAACACAGGTAAGTGGTTTGGTGAGTCCAATACAACAGAGTTGTCTCTAGACGCTTTACAGAGACCCACACCCAGAACATGACCCCCGAGCAGTTATTACATAAACAATGGCAGGTAAAAACTCCCCTAGTGGGAGAAAAACCTTAAGCCAAACAGTGGCAAGGAAAAACTCCCCTTTAGGAGGGAAGAAACCTTGAGCAGGACCAGGCTCATAAGGGGGGACCCTCCTGCCGAGGGCCAGACTGGTGGGTCAGGGACGGCAACAGCACAGCAGGCAGGTGGAAGCAGCCACGGGATGACCAGGGGTGGGGACCGCAGGCAGGTGGAAGCAGCAACGGGATGACCGGGGGTGGGGACCGCAGGCCAGCACGCAGCTCCCGAAGCTCCGGCCCAATCAGCAAGTCCCAGGTTGGGGTGCAGGGTCGGGGAAAGACTTGTGCTCCGTAATGCAAGCTACAAGCCACCCACGACCACCTGCAGGTTCCGGTGTCCGGCAAAGGATGCTGCAACATGGACAAAAGAGAGAAAAGGTAAGTGGTTTGGTGAGTCCAATAATGAAATTAGTCACTCAAATCAACTATATAGACTCTCTCCTTCAATTTTCTGACGTTTTCCATAGCTTGCCTTAAAAAATCAGAAGGTAAAACAGTGTTTTCACAAAAATCCGCTTTTATCTCAGCCAGAAACAGTCATTTTCAACCTGAAACACAGGTAAGTGGTTTGGTGAGTCCAATAATGAAATGAGTCTCTCAAATCAACTACATAGACTCCTTTCTCCAATTTTCTAATGTTTTCAATAGCTTGCCTTAAAACATCAGAAGGTAAATCAATGTTATGACAGAAATCCGCTTTTTGGCATTTTCTCAGCGAGAAACAGTCATTTTGTACCTGAAACACTGTAAGTGGTTTGGTGAGTCCAATAATGAAATGAATCTCTCAAATCAACTACATAGACTCCTTTCTCCAATTTTCTGACGTTTTCAATAGCTTGCCTTAAAAAATCAGAAGGTAAATCAATGTTATGACAGAAATCCGCTTTTTGGCATTTTCTCAGCGAGAAACAGTCATTTTGTACCTGAAACACTGCAAGTGGTTTGGTGAGTCCAATAATGAAATGAGTCTCTCAAATCAACTACATAGACTCCTTTCTCCAATTTTCTGACGTTTTCAATAGCTTGCCTTGAAAAATCAGAAGGTAAATCAATGTTATGACAGAAATCCGCTTTTTGGCATTTTCTCAGCGAGTAACAGTCATTTTGTACCTGAAACACTGTAAGTGGTTTGGTGAGTCCAATAATGAAATGAGGCTCTCAAATCAACTACATAGACTCCTTTCTCCAATTTTCTGACGTTTTCAATAGCTTGCCTTAAAAAATCAGAAGGTAAATCAACGTTATGACAGAAATCAACTTTTTGGCAGTTTCTCAGCGAGAAACAGTCATTTTGTACCTGAAACACTGTAAGTGGTTTGGTGAGTCAAATAATGAAATGAGTCTCTCAAATCAACTACATAGACTCCTTTCTCCAAATTTCTAACGTTTTCAATAGCTTGCCTTGAAAAATCAGAAGGTAAATCAATGTTATGACAGAAATCCGCTTTTTGGCATTTTCTCAGCGAGAAACAGTCATTTTCAACCTGAAGCACAGGTAAGTGGTTTGCTGAGTCAAATAATGAAAGGAGTCACTCAAATAGACTATATAGACTCCTTCCTTCAATTTTCTGACGTTTTCAATAGCTTGTCTTAAAAAATCAGAAGGTAAAACAATGTTTTCACAAAAATCCGCTTTTATCTCAGCCAGAAACAGTCATTTTCAACCTGAAACACAGGTAAGTGGTTTGCTGAGTCCAATAATGAAATGAGTCACTCAAATCAACTATATAGACTCCCTCCTTCAATTTTCTGACGTTTTCAATAGCTTGCCTTAAAAAATCAGAAGGTAAAACAGTGTTTTCACAAAAATCCGCTTTTATCTCAGCCAGAAACAGTAATTTTCAACCTGAAACACAGGTAAGTGGTTTGGTGAGTCCAATAATGAAATTAGTCACTCAAATCAACTATATAGACTCTTTCCTTCAATTTTCTGACGTTTTCCATAGCTTGCCTTAAAAAATCAGAAGGTAAAACAGTGTTATCACAGAAATCCGCTTTTTGGCTGTTTCTCAGCGAGAGACAGTTATTTTGAACCTGAAACACAGGTCTCCCCCCCCCCCACCCATTACGGGGACCGCATCACTGCGCCGTGCTGTGGACAAAATGAGGTACTGCACATTCGCCTAAAAGGCAGAATGACAGCATTAAAATGTCTCCAACTGCTCTGAAATAAAGTCTAAAAATCTGAAAATAAACACAATTCCTTCACAAAAATGGGCTTTGTCTTTTGAGCATTTTTTTTCTTCATTTGCTTCAGCCAAATTAGAAACATGACAAGAAAAGAAGGGAAAATCTCACTCCAGACTCAGCCAAAAACAGCAGCCGAAATGCCGCATTAAAATTACTCAAACTTGTCTAAAATCACAATCTAAAAATCTAAAAATGATCAAACTGGCTTAGCAATGATGCGGCCTGCCTTTTGCACGTGTTTTTCCTGGCTTTATTTCAGCAAAATTAAAGAAAAGAGGAGAAAATTGCACTTCAGCCAGGGTTAAAAAGCAGCAGAAATACTGCATTAAAATGCCTCCAACTTGTCTAAAATGACATTTAAAAATCTAAAAATGATCAAAATGACTTAGAAATGATGGGGCCCTCCTTTTGCATATTTTTTGACTGGCTTTACTCCACCAGAATTGAAAATATCAGCAGAAAAGAGGGAGGAAATTGCAGTGTTGTCTGCCCTGGAGAAGTTTCTTTTTTTGCCCACAAGATGGAGGCAGAGATCCACGGATGAATTTAGCTGCACTCAGTTGGAACTTTGAAAACTTTCTAAGTGGTTTGGTGAGTCCAATAATGAAAGGAGTCACTCTTTCAATAGCTTGCCTTAAAAAATCAGAAGGTAAAACAGTGTTTTCACAAAAATGGGCTTTGTCTTTTGAGCATTTTTTGCCTTCATTTGCTTCAGCCAAATTAGAAACATGAGAAGAAAAGAGGGGAAAATCTCACTCCAGACTCAGCCAAAAACAGCAGCCGAAATGCCGCATTAAAATTGCTCAAACTTGTCTAAAATCACAATCTAAAAATCTAAAAATGATCAAAATGGCTTAGCAATGATGCAGCCTGCCTTTTGCACGTGTTTTTCCTTGCTTTACTTCAGCAAAATGAAAGAAAAGTGGAGAAAATTGCACTTCAGCCAGGGTTAAAAAGCAGCAGAAATACTGCATTAAAAGGCCCCCAACTTGTCTAAAATGACATTTAAAAATCTAAAAATGATCAAAATGACTTAGAAATGATGGGGCCCTCCTTTTGCATATTTTTTGACTGGCTTTACTCCACCAGAATTGAAAATATCAGCAGAAAAGAGGGGGGAAATTGCAGTGTTGTCTGCCCTGGAGAAGTTTCTTTTTTTGCCCACAAGATGGAGGCAGAGCTCCACGGATGAATTTAGCTGCACTCAGTTGGAACTTTGAAAACTTTCTAAGTGTTTTGGTGAATCCATTAATGAAAGGAGTCACTCTTTCAATAGCTTGTCTTAAAAGATCAGAAGGTAAAACAGTGTTTTCACAAAAATCCGCTTTTAGCTGTAGCTCAGCCAGAAACAGTCATTTTCAACCTGAAACACAGGTAAGTTGTTTGGTGAGTCCAATAATGAAATGATTCACTCAAATCAACTATATAGAATCCCTCCTTCAATTTTCTGACGTTTTCAATAGCTTGCCTTAAAAAATCAGAAGGTAAAACAGTGTTTTCACAAAAATCCGCTTTTATCTCAGCCAGAAACAGTAATTTTCAACCTGAAACACGGGTAAGTGGTTTGGTGAGTCCAATAATGAAATTAGTCACTCAAATCAACTATATAGACTCTCTCCTTCAATTTTCTGACGTTTTCCATAGCTTGCCTTAAAAAATCAGAAGGTAAAACAGTGTTATCACAGAAATCCGCTTTTTGGCTGTTTCTCAGCGAGAGACAGTTATTTTGAACCTGAAACACAGGTCTCCCCCCCCCCCACCCATTACCGGGACCGCATCACTGCGCCGTGCTGTGGACAAAATGAGGTACTGCACATTCGCCTAAAAGGCAGAATGACAGCATTAAAATGTCTCCAACTGCTCTCAAATAAAGTGTAAAAATCTGAAAATAAACACAATTCCTTCACAAAAATGGACTTTGTCTTTTGAGCATCTTTTGCCTTCATTTGCTTCAGCCAAATTAGAAACATGAGAAGAAAAGAGGGGAAAATCTCACTCCAGACTCAGCCAAAAACAGCAGCCGAAGTGCCGCATTAAAATTGCTCAAACTTGTCTAAAATCACAATCTAAAAATCTAAAAATGATCAAAATGGCTTAGCAATGATGCAGCCTGCCTTTTGCACGTGTTTTTCCTGGCTTTACTTCAGCAAAATGAAAGAAAAGAGGAGAAAATTGCACTTCAGCCAGGGTTAAAAAGCAGCAGAAATACTGCATTAAAAGGCCCCCAACTTGTCTAAAATGACATTTAAAAATCTAAAAATGATCAAAATGACTTAGAAATTATGGGGCCCTCCTTTTGCATATTTTTTGACTGGCTTTATTCCACCAGAATTGAAAATATCAGCAGAAAAGAGGGGGGAAATTGCAGTGTTGTCTGCCCTGGAGAAGTTTATTTTTTTGCCCACAAGATGGAGGCAGAGCTCCACGGATGAATTTAGCTGCACTCAGTTGGAACTTTGAAAACTTTCTAAGTGTTTTGGTGAATCCATTAATGAAAGGAGTCACTCTTTCAATAGCTTGTCTTAAAAAATCAGAAGGTAAAACAGTGTTTTCACAAAAATCCGCTTTTAGCTGTAGCTCAGCCAGAAACAGTCATTTTCAACCTGAAACACAGGTAAGTTGTTTGGTGAGTCCAATAATGAAATGATTCACTCAAATCAACTATATAGACTCCCTCCTTCAATTTTCTGACGTTTTCAATAGCTTGTCTTAAAAAATCAGAAGGTAAAACAGTGTTTTCACAAAAATCCGCTTTTAGCTGTATCTCAGCCAGAAACAGTCATTTTCAACCTGAAACACAGGTAAGTTGTTTGGTGAGTCCATTAATGAAATGAGTCACTCAAATCAACTATATAGACTCCGTCCTTCAATTTTCTGACGTTTTCAATAGCTTGCCTTAAAAAATCAGAAGGTAAAACAGTGTTTTCACAAAAATCCGCTTTTATCTCAGCCAGAAACAGTCATTTTCAACCTGGAACACAGGTAATTCAATTCAATTCAATTCAATTTTATTTATATAGCGTCTAATACAACAGAGTTGTCTCTAGACGCTTTACAGAGACCCACACCCAGAACATGACCCCCGAGCAGTTATTACATAAACAATGGCAGGTAAAAACTCCCCTAGTGGGAGAAAAACCTTAAGCCAAACAGTGGCAAGGAAAAACTCCCCTTTAGGAGGGAAGAAACCTTGAGCAGGACCAGGCTCATAAGGGGGGACCCTCCTGCCGAGGGCCAGACTGGTGGGTCAGGGACGGCAACAGCACAGCAGGCAGGTGGAAGCAGCCACGGGATGACCAGGGGTGGGGACCGCAGGCAGGTGGAAGCAGCAACGGGATGACCGGGGATGGGGACCGCAGGCCAGCACGCAGCTCCCGAAGCTCCGGCCCAATCAGCAAGTCCCAGGTTGGGGTGCAGGGTCGGGAAAAGACTTGTGCTCCGTAATGCAAGCTACAAGCCACCCACGACCACCTGCAGGTTCCGGTGTCCGGCAAAGGATGCTGCAACATGGACAAAAGAGAGAAAAGGTAAGTGGTTTGGTGAGTCCAATAATGAAATTAGTCACTCAAATCAACAATATAGACTCTCTCCTTCAATTTTCTGACGTTTTCCATAGCTTGCCTTAAAAAATCAGAAGGTAAAACAGTGTTTTCACAAAAATCCGCTTTTATCTCAGCCAGAAACAGTCATTTTCAACCTGAAACACAGGTAAGTGGTTTGGTGAGTCCAATAATGAAATGAGTCTCTCAAATCAACTACATAGACTCCTTTCTCCAATTTTCTAACGTTTTCAATAGCTTGCCTTAAAAAATCAGAAGGTAAATCAATGTTATGACAGAAATCCGCTTTTTGGCATTTTCTCAGCGAGAAACAGTCATTTTGTACCTGAAACACTGTAAGTGGTTTGGTGAGTCCAATAATGAAATGAGTCTCTCAAATCAACTACATAGACTCCTTTCTCCAATTTTCTGACGTTTTCAATAGCTTGCCTTAAAAAATCAGAAGGTAAATCAATGTTATGACAGAAATCCGCTTTTTGGCATTTTCTCAGCGAGAAGCAGTCATTTTGTACCTGAAACACTGTAAGTGGTTTGGTGAGTCCAATAATGAAATGAGTCTCTCAAATCAACTACATAGACTCCTTTCTCCAATTTTCTGACGTTTTCAATAGGTTGCCTTAAAAATTCAGAAGGTAAAACAATGTTATTACAGAAATCCGCTTTTTGGCATTTTCTCAGCGAGAAACAGTCATTTTGTACCTGAAACACTGTAAGTGGTTTGGTGAGTCCAATAATGAAATGAGGCTCTCAAATCAACTACATAGACTCCTTTCTCCAATTTTCTAACGTTTTCAATAGCTTGCCTTAAAAAATCAGAAGGTAAATCAACGTTATGACAGAAATCAACTTTTTGGCAGTTTCTCAGCGAGAAACAGTCATTTTGTACCTGAAACACTGTAAGTGGTTTGGTGAGTCAAATAATGAAATGAGTCTCTCAAATCAACTACATAGACTCCTTTCTCCAATTTTCTGACGTTTTAAATAGCTTGCCTTGGAAAATCAGAAGGTAAATCAATGTTATGACAGAAATCCGCTTTTTGGCATTTTCTCAGCGAGAAACAGTCATTTTCAACCTGAAGCACAGGTAAGTGGTTTGCTGAGTCAAATAATGAAAGGAGTCACTCAAATAGACTATATAGACTCCTTCCTTCAATTTTCTGACGTTTTCAATAGCTTGTCTTAAAAAATCAGAAGGTAAAACAATGTTTTCACAAAAATCCGCTTTTATCTCAGCCAGAAACAGTCATTTTCAACCTGAAACACAGGTAAGTGGTTTGCTGAGTCCAATAATGAAATGAGTCACTCAAATCAACTATATAGACTCCCTCCTTCAATTTTCTGACGTTTTCAATAGCTTGCCTTAAAAAATCAGAAGGTAAAACGAAAGTTACGCCTGTAACTACGGTTCTATGAGTCCCGGATGACCGCCAGGCGGTGCTGTAAGCACTGGATATCTCCCCTCGCGCATGCGCATGTCGAGTACAATACCAACAATGTCACGTCACCCGTGACCCCTGCATGACCCCCGGAAGGGGTATATCTTCCGGGGTCAAGCATGGGATCGGCTCCTAGAATCTTCTCGCGAGAGCACGAGGATTCGGAGTGACCGGCAGGCCTGGCGGTCATCCGGGACTCATAGAACCGTAGTTACAGGCGTAACTTTCGTTCTATTTCGTCCCTACTGACCGCCAGGCGGTGCTGTAAGCACTGGATGACGAATACCAACAATGTCACATAGAATCCCGGTCACATACCTCACTGATCAGGGGCAGAAGGACCCGGGAGTAGAACCACGCCCAATGGTTGGGGAGTGGCGACATTGATCCGGTAAAACCTGGAGAACGTGTCCGGCGACGTCCACGAAGCTGCTGCGCAGATGTCCTCCAGAGGCACCCCCTTCAGGGCAGCCCAAGAAGCTGCGACGCTTCTGGTCGAGTGGCACCTCACCCCCACTGGTAAGGGGCGGCCACTGGCCCTGTAGGCGTGCTCGATGGTGTCCACCACCCAGTGGGACAGGCGCTGTCTAGAAATAGCGCGCCCCCTGTTAGGGCCACCATGACAGATAAAAAGCTGCTCCGACCGTCGCACAGGCGCGGTGGCAGCAACATAAGCAGTAAGGGCCCGTACGGGGCACAAAGGGCTTGGCCCACCCTCCGCAGGCTCGGGGTCGAACCAGGCAAGCTGGATAGGCCGATTAGCATGATCGCGTGGCAGGACCTTGGGCAGGAACGCCACGTTCGGCCACAACGTAACCCCTGAGCCATCCGGGTTCCACCTCAGGCAGTACCCGCTGACTGACAGGGCATGTAACTCACTGACTCGCTTTGCTGACGTCATAGCGAGGAGAAAAGCCGTCTTCATAGAAAGACACTTCAGGTCCACCTGGGCCAAGGGCTCAAAAGGTGGAGAAGAGAGGGCACCTAGTACCATAGACAGGTCCCACACCGGGGCCCTTGGGGTCCTCGGGGGGCGCAGCCTCAGAGCCCCCCTAAGAAAGAGAGAAACCAGCCGGTGGCACCCCACGGTGGCATTCTCGACCAGGGCATGTCGTGATGAAATGGCCGCCACGTACACCCGTAAGGTGGACTGAGCACGGCCATCATCCAGGAGGGACTGAAGGAACTCCAGGATCGTGGCCACAGGGCAAAGCATAGGGTCCTCTGCCCGGTCCGCACACCAGGCAGAGAATCTCCTCCACTTGCACTCATACTGGAGGCGGGTGGAGGGCGCACGAGCGTTCAAGATGGTAGCCCTGACGGGCTCAGTACAGCTCGACACTAACGGGTCGGGCCCTGCAGTGGCCAGACCCAGAGTTGAAGGCGACGGGGGTCGGGATGCCAAATCCGACCCCCCAGCTGGGACAGAAGGTCCCTCCGGTCGGGTAGGCGCCATGGCGTGCCGCAGCAGAGCCTCCGGAGTAGTGGGAACCACGGTCTCCCCGGCCAGAAGGGGGCCACCAAGAGGAGCCTGTGACCTCTCTGGAGGACCCTCTGCAACGTCGGCAGGATTAAAGGTAGTGGGGGGAACGCGTACAGGAGCCCGTCGGGCCACTCGTGCCCTAGGGCATCCTGACCCAGAGGACTGGTCTCCTCTGTCCAGGAGAACCAGAGGGGGCAGTGAGCCGAGACGCCCGAGGCGAAGAGGTCCACCACCGCTCTGCCGAAGAGGACCCAAATCATCCCCACTACCTCCGGATGAAGCCGCCACTCTCCTGGGGGAGGCTTGTGTCGGGACAGGAAGTCTGCCACCTGATTCCTGACCCCTGGCAGGTATATCGCCCGCAGGCTGAGGAGGCGAGGAGCGGCCCACGTCAGAAGGCCCCGGGACACCTGCAGCAGCTGTGCAGACCCGGTGCCCCCCTGGTGGTTGATCTGGGAGACAGTGGACACATTGTCCGACCGGACCAGTACGTGCCTCCCCCATAGGTGAGGTAAAAAGTGCTCGAGTGCTCGGTGTACAGCACGGAGCTCCAGCACATTGATGTGGCGTGTGCGGTCCCGCGCAGACCACTGCCCTTGGGCAGGCCTGCCGCGCCAAACAGCACCCCACCCCGAGAGGGAGGCATCTGCGGTGACAGTCTCCCGGAAGGAGGTGATAGTGCCCAAGGGCACACCCCCCAGCAGGAATGCCCCGTCTTTCCAGGGTGCCAGGGCATGGACACACACCCGCGACACCCTGACTAGCCTGTGCCTGTGCCTTTCGGCATCCAGGCGAAGGCTGTTCAGCCACATCTGCAGGGGGCGTAGCCTCAGCAGGCCCAAAGGCACAACAGCCGAGGCGGCTGTTAATCTGCCCAAAAGCTGCAGGAACTGGAGGTAAGGCAGCCGTCTGCCCCTCCTGAATCGGGGGAGGAGCCGCAGGATGTCGCTCACACGCCGCGGTGAGAGACAGGCCCTCATGGTCACCGAGTCGAGTACCAATCCTAAGTAGGCGACTCGCTGGGAGGGAGCCAGACAGCTCTTCCCTCTGTTCACTGTGAGCCCTAGTTTGGCCACATGCGACAAAAGGAGGGCCGTGTCTGCCACCACTTGTTCTCGGGACGGCGCGCATATCAGCCAGTCGTCCAGGTACGGCAGAACCTTCATACCCTGTGCCTGCAGGGGAGCGAGGGCTGCCGCCACGCACCTGGTGAAAACTCTTGGGGACAGGGAGAGCCCGAACGGGAGCACCCTGAACTGGTAATGGCGGTCCTGATAGGCGAACCTCAGGAACCGCTGGTGCTGTGCCGCAATCGGCACGTGAAAGTAAGCGTCCTGTAGATCTACCGTCGTAAACCACTCCCCCTGACCGACCGCACGCAGAACATCTGCTGTGGTCAGCATCCGGAAGGGCAGGGCCTTCATGTACCCGTTGAGGCCTCTCAGGTCCAAGATGGGACGAAGGCCGCCGTCTTTCTTGCTGACGAGAAAGTAGGTTGAGTAGAACCCCTGGGGCTGCAGCAGGGGGTCTACCGGCACAATGGCGCCCTTGGCCAGCAGGACGGACAACTCCTGAGTCAGAGCCAGAATGTTCGCCGGGTCTCTGATGACGGTCATCTTGACCCGGCCGGAGGTAGGGGGCCGGTGTCGGAACTGCAGTACGTACCCGTGGGTTAAGGTGGAAATTACCCAGGGGTCCGACGAGCAGGCAGCCCAGTGACTGAGCTGCTGCCGGGAAAAGCAGCCGACGACCGGCCCCGTGGCCCTAGCGCCGTCTCCCCCGGCCTCTGGACGTGCCGGGGGGGCGATGGTCGAGGCCAACACCCCGACGCTGCTGGGGCGGTCCGCGCACAGGGGGGCGAAACCCCCCGGCAGGCTGTCCAACGGGCCGTTGGGAGCTGCGCTGGCTCCTGCGGGCAGGAGGCTGGGGGCGACGTCCAGGGGCGGACGAAGGGCCCCTCGGTGTACTGGAAGCGGGCGCCCTCCTGTGAAGGTGCACCAATCGCTGCCTGGTCTCATCGGCCAGGGCGGTGCGGTTCAGAGCTTCCAGGGCAGTTGCCCCAAACAGCTCCCCCGGTTCTGCCGGTGCCTGACGAAGAACCCTACGAGCAGTCTCTGTCAGGGGTGACTGCGCCAGCCAGACATGACGGCGCGTGTGCACCAGGGTGGACATCAGCCGCCCCAGTTCCCTCGTCTGGGAGGCAAAAGCCTGTAGGGACACATCACACAAGTCCCGTGTGGAATCATCCACCTGTGCATCCTGCAGGGAGGTGGAGAGGGCCAGTAGCAGATGAGAAAGGGTGTTCCCCAGCCGGCCGATGCGCGCCGCTGTTTCATAAGCCCTACAAATATGCCCATCAGTAACCCTACACTGGGTAGAGGGGCACTTGGGATCTGGCTTCAGAGCCTCATCAGGAGCCACTATCAGTGCTGCAATGGAGGGCTCGATGGGGGGCATGTGGTGGAGACCAGCCACTGCAGCGTCCTCCATCGCCGTCAGAGCACGGTCATCAGCTGTTAGCCTGGAGAGGGCTGTGACATCTCTCCAGCATGAGTGCAGCTCCCTCAAAAAATCCGACGAAGGCGGAATGGTGAATTCCACCGGAGAAGGATTGCGCCTGTGGAAGGCGCTAGAGGCCACCTCCGCACGCGGTGCATCCAGCTGCAAGTGTGCCAGGGCAGTGCGGATAATGCTCTGCACGGAGGAACAAACCGTCCCCTCCCGAGAGCTCTGGGCAGATGAGTGCGAGGAGAACCCCGAGCGCTGTGAGGCCGGGTCCCCTGATGACACGTTGAAGTGGCTCGCTGAGGCTGCAATGGAGATTGCGTCCTCCGGCAGCGGCGGTGGCGACCCCAGAGCAAACTCTGGCACGGCAGGTTCCACCTGGCCAGTACCAGGTTGCAGATTGAGGAGGAGCGCCTTCATCTGCTCCATGTCGGCAGCCAAGCGATCTACCTTCGAGGAGAGCTGGCTCGTCAGCCGCCGTCGTTTGGGGGCCCCCACCACTCTCTTCGCCGATCGCTTCAGCGAAGACCCCGGCTGGGATGAGGGGAGGCTGGCCGACGGCCCCGGCTGCTCAGGGCCCAGGCATGACACGCAGAGGTCCTGGTCAACCGCAGGATCCAGGGAGGCCATGCACCCTGGGCATGAACGCTCCATCACAGGGACCGGTGGGAGAGGGAGCGGACACGCTGCCGTCACCACGGATGTGCTGGCAGGAGAGAGGAGCGGTCACGCTGCCGTCACCACGGATGTGCCGGTGGGAGAGGGGAGCGGACGCGCTGCAGTCACCACGTAGGTGTCGGTGGGAGAGGGGAGCGGAAAACGCTGCCGTCACCACAGCGAGCACGCTGCCGTCACCACCAATATGAAGGCGGGAGAGGGGAGGGCCACGCTACCGTCAGCACGGATGTGTCAGTGGGAGAGGGGAGCGGAAACGCTGCCGTCACCACAGCGAGCACGCTGCCGTCACCACCGATATGCAGGTGGGAGAGGGGAGCAGCCACGCTACCGTCAATACGGGTGTGTCAGTGGGAGAGGGGAGCGGAAACGCTGCCGTCACCACAGCGAGCACGCTGCCGTCACCACCGATATGCAGGTGGGAGAGGGGAGCAGCCACGCTGCCGTCACCACGGCTATGAGAAAAGGCAAAAAAGGCGTCTTTACTCAAAAAGAAGAGAACAATCCTCTCTTGTTTCTTTTCCCTTTTTTTTTTTTTTCAAGAAAAAAATAAAAAATAACTGCAAGGAAAAATAACAATATCACATCAGTAAGGGGGAGAGGGAGCAAATGCTGCCGTCACCCTGAACGAGCCGGTGGGAGAGGGAGCGGAAACGCTGCCGTCACCACGGCCGCAAAACAGGCAAAAAGGCGCTGTTCTTTTCCTTTCTTATATTATTTTTTTTTTTTTTTCAAAGAAAAAATAATCTGCAAGGAAAAAAATAATGTTGTCACTTTAATAAAGTGGGAGAGGGAGCGAAACGCTGCCGTCACCACAAGTGTGCCGGTGGGAGAGGGGCGTGGCCTTCACCACGGCTGTAAGAAGGACAAAAAAAGGTGTTTTTTTTTTTTTTTTTAGAAAAAAATAATCCCTTTCTGTCTCTCTTTTTTTTTTTTTTTTTTGCAGAAAAAATAACTGCACAGAATATTCAGGTGTCGGGCGCAGCCAACAGCTTACCTTCTGCCAGCTGGCCCAGGGGGGCGGGGCGGGGAGACGCCGCCGCCGCCGCAACGAACACCAATAAATACCGCGTGGCCACAGCCCCTCGGAGGACGACAGAGATCGTTACTCCTACCTTACGGCACGAAGCTGCACAGAGGCCGGCGGTTTTAGGGAGGAAAGGAAGAAGCTTTTAACCAGCCTTCTATTTCCGTCCTGTACTTCAGCGCGATGCGAGAAGAATGAGGAGCCGATCCCATGCTTGACCCCGGAAGATATACCCCTTCCGGGGGTCATGCAGGGGTCACGGGTGACGTGACATTGTTGGTATTGTACTCGACATGCGCATGCGCGAGGGGAGATATCCAGTGCTTACAGCACCGCCTGGCGGTCAGTAGGGACGAAATAGAACAGTGTTTTCACAAAAATCCGCTTTTATCTCAGCCAGAAACAGTAATTTTCAACCTGAAACACAGGTAAGTGGTTTGGTGAGTCCAATAATGAAATTAGTCACTCAAATCAACTATATAGACTCTTTCCTTCAATTTTCTGACGTTTTCCATAGCTTGCCTTAAAAAATCAGAAGGTAAATCAACGTTATGACAGAAATCAACTTTTTGGCAGTTTCTCAGCGAGAAACAGTCATTTTGTACCTGAAACACTGTAAGTGGTTTGGTGAGTCAAATAATGAAATGAGTCTCTCAAATCAACTACATAGACTCCTTTCTCCAATTTTCTGACGTTTTAAATAGCTTGCCTTGGAAAATCAGAAGGTAAATCAATGTTATGACAGAAATCCGCTTTTTGGCATTTTCTCAGCGAGAAACAGTCATTTTCAACCTGAAGCACAGGTAAGTGGTTTGCTGAGTCAAATAATGAAAGGAGTCACTCAAATAGACTATATAGACTCCTTCCTTCAATTTTCTGACGTTTTCAATAGCTTGTCTTAAAAAATCAGAAGGTAAAACAATGTTTTCACAAAAATCCGCTTTTATCTCAGCCAGAAACAGTCATTTTCAACCTGAAACACAGGTAAGTGGTTTGCTGAGTCCAATAATGAAATGAGTCACTCAAATCAACTATATAGACTCCCTCCTTCAATTTTCTGACGTTTTCAATAGCTTGCCTTAAAAAATCAGAAGGTAAAACAGTGTTTTCACAAAAATCCGCTTTTATCTCAGCCAGAAACAGTAATTTTCAACCTGAAACACAGGTAAGTGGTTTGGTGAGTCCAATAATGAAATTAGTCACTCAAATCAACTATATAGACTCTTTCCTTCAATTTTCTGACGTTTTCCATAGCTTGCCTTAAAAAATCAGAAGGTAAAACAGTGTTATCACAGAAATCCGCTTTTTGGCTGTTTCTCAGCGAGAGACAGTTATTTTGAACCTGAAACACAGGTCTCCCCCCCCCCCCCCCCCCCCCCCCCCACCCATTACGGGGACCGCATCTCTGCGCCGTGCTGTGGACAAAATGAGGTACTGCACATTCGCCTAAAAGGCAGAATGACAGCATTAAAATGTCTCCAACTGCTCTGAAATAAAGTCTAAAAATCTGAAAATAAACACAATTCCTTCACAAAAATGGGCTTTGTCTTTTGAGCATTTTTTTTCTTCATTTGCTTCAGCCAAATTAGAAACATGACAAGAAAAGAAGGGAAAATCTCACTCCAGACTCAGCCAAAAACAGCAGCCGAAATGCCGCATTAAAATTACTCAAACTTGTCTAAAATCACAATCTAAAAATCTAAAAATGATCAAACTGGCTTAGCAATGATGCGGCCTGCCTTTTGCACGTGTTTTTCCTGGCTTTATTTCAGCAAAATTAAAGAAAAGAGGAGAAAATTGCTCTTCAGCCAGGGTTAAAAAGCAGCAGAAATACTGCATTAAAATGCCTCCAACTTGTCTAAAATGACATTTAAAAATCTAAAAATGATCAAAATGACTTAGAAATGATGGGGCCCTCCTTTTGCATATTTTTTGACTGGCTTTACTCCACCAGAATTGAAAATATCAGCAGAAAAGAGGGAGGAAATTGCAGTGTTGTCTGCCCTGGAGAAGTTTCTTTTTTTGCCCACAAGATGGAGGCAGAGATCCACGGATGAATTTAGCTGCACTCAGTTGGAACTTTGAAAACTTTCTAAGTGGTTTGGTGAGTCCAATAATGAAAGGAGTCACTCTTTCAATAGCTTGCCTTAAAAAATCAGAAGGTAAAACAGTGTTTTCACAAAAATGGGCTTTGTCTTTTGAGCATTTTTTGCCTTCATTTGCTTCAGCCAAATTAGAAACATGAGAAGAAAAGAGGGGAAAATCTCACTCCAGACTCAGCCAAAAACAGCAGCCGAAATGCCGCATTAAAATTGCTCAAACTTGTCTAAAATCACAATCTAAAAATCTAAAAATGATCAAAATGGCTTAGCAATGATGCAGCCTGCCTTTTGCACGTGTTTTTCCTTGCTTTACTTCAGCAAAATGAAAGAAAAGTGGAGAAAATTGCACTTCAGCCAGGGTTAAAAAGCAGCAGAAATACTGCATTAAAAGGCCCCCAACTTGTCTAAAATGACATTTAAAAATCTAAAAATGATCAAAATGACTTAGAAATGATGGGGCCCTCCTTTTGCATATTTTTTGACTGGCTTTACTCCACCAGAATTGAAAATATCAGCAGAAAAGAGGGGGGAAATTGCAGTGTTGTCTGCCCTGGAGAAGTTTCTTTTTTTGCCCACAAGATGGAGGCAGAGCTCCACGGATGAATTTAGCTGCACTCAGTTGGAACTTTGAAAACTTTCTAAGTGTTTTGGTGAATCCATTAATGAAAGGAGTCACTCTTTCAATAGCTTGTCTTAAAAGATCAGAAGGTAAAACAGTGTT
The DNA here is from genome assembly GCF_033807715.1 of Cololabis saira. Classification (NCBI taxonomy): domain Eukaryota; kingdom Metazoa; phylum Chordata; class Actinopteri; order Beloniformes; family Belonidae; genus Cololabis; species Cololabis saira. The sequence goes on from NW_026906217.1 coordinate 84,801, forward strand.
TTCACAAAAATCCGCTTTTAGCTGTAGCTCAGCCAGAAACAGTCATTTTCAACCTGAAACACAGGTAAGTTGTTTGGTGAGTCCAATAATGAAATGATTCACTCAAATCAACTATATAGAATCCCTCCTTCAATTTTCTGACGTTTTCAATAGCTTGCCTTAAAAAATCAGAAGGTAAAACAGTGTTTTCACAAAAATCCGCTTTTATCTCAGCCAGAAACAGTAATTTTCAACCTGAAACACGGGTAAGTGGTTTGGTGAGTCCAATAATGAAATTAGTCACTCAAATCAACTATATAGACTCTCTCCTTCAATTTTCTGACGTTTTCCATAGCTTGCCTTAAAAAATCAGAAGGTAAAACAGTGTTATCACAGAAATCCGCTTTTTGGCTGTTTCTCAGCGAGAGACAGTTATTTTGAACCTGAAACACAGGTCTCCCCCCCCCCACCCATTACCGGGACCGCATCACTGCGCCGTGCTGTGGACAAAATGAGGTACTGCACATTCGCCTAAAAGGCAGAATGACAGCATTAAAATGTCTCCAACTGCTCTCAAATAAAGTGTAAAAATCTGAAAATAAACACAATTCCTTCACAAAAATGGACTTTGTCTTTTGAGCATCTTTTGCCTTCATTTGCTTCAGCCAAATTAGAAACATGAGAAGAAAAGAGGGGAAAATCTCACTCCAGACTCAGCCAAAAACAGCAGCCGAAGTGCCGCATTAAAATTGGTCAAACTTGTCTAAAATCACAATCTAAAAATCTAAAAATGATCAAAATGGCTTAGCAATGATGCAGCCTGCCTTTTGCACGTGTTTTTCCTGGCTTTACTTCAGCAAAATGAAAGAAAAGAGGAGAAAATTGCACTTCAGCCAGGGTTAAAAAGCAGCAGAAATACTGCATTAAAAGGCCCCCAACTTGTCTAAAATGACATTTAAAAATCTAAAAATGATCAAAATGACTTAGAAATTATGGGGCCCTCCTTTTGCATATTTTTTGACTGGCTTTATTCCACCAGAATTGAAAATATCAGCAGAAAAGAGGGGGAAATTGCAGTGTTGTCTGCCCCTGGAGAAGTTTATTTTTTTGCCCACAAGATGGAGGCAGAGCTCCACGGATGAATTTAGCTGCACTCAGTTGGAACTTTGAAAACTTTCTAAGTGTTTTGGTGAATCCATTAATGAAAGGAGTCACTCTTTCAATAGCTTGTCTTAAAAAATCAGAAGGTAAAACAGTGTTTTCACAAAAATCCGCTTTTAGCTGTAGCTCAGCCAGAAACAGTCATTTTCAACCTGAAACACAGGTAAGTTGTTTGGTGAGTCCAATAATGAAATGATTCACTCAAATCAACTATATAGACTCCCTCCTTCAATTTTCTGACGTTTTCAATAGCTTGTCTTAAAAAATCAGAAGGTAAAACAGTGTTTTCACAAAAATCCGCTTTTAGCTGTATCTCAGCCAGAAACAGTCATTTTCAACCTGAAACACAGGTAAGTTGTTTGGTGAGTCCATTAATGAAATGAGTCACTCAAATCAACTATATAGACTCCGTCCTTCAATTTTCTGACGTTTTCAATAGCTTGCCTTAAAAAATCAGAAGGTAAAACAGTGTTTTCACAAAAATCCGCTTTTATCTCAGCCAGAAACAGTCATTTTCAACCTGAAACACAGGTAATTCAATTCAATTCAATTCAATTTTATTTATATAGCGTCTAATACAACAGAGTTGTCTCTAGACGCTTTACAGAGACCCACACCCAGAACATGACCCCCGAGCAGTTATTACATAAACAATGGCAGGTAAAAACTCCCCTAGTGGGAGAAAAACCTTAAGCCAAACAGTGGCAAGGAAAAACTCCCCTTTAGGAGGGAAGAAACCTTGAGCAGGACCAGGCTCATAAGGGGGGACCCTCCTGCCGAGGGCCAGACTGGTGGGTCAGGGACGGCAACAGCACAGCAGGCAGGTGGAAGCAGCCACGGGATGACCAGGGGGTGGGGACCGCAGGCAGGTGGAAGCAGCAACGGGATGACCGGGGATGGGGACCGCAGGCCAGCACGCAGCTCCCGAAGCTCCGGCCCAATCAGCAAGTCCCAGGTTGGGGTGCAGGGTCGGGAAAAGACTTGTGCTCCGTAATGCAAGCTACAAGCCACCCACGACCACCTGCAGGTTCCGGTGTCCGGCAAAGGATGCTGCAACATGGACAAAAGAGAGAAAAGGTAAGTGGTTTGGTGAGTCCAATAATGAAATTAGTCACTCAAATCAACAATATAGACTCTCTCCTTCAATTTTCTGACGTTTTCCATAGCTTGCCTTAAAAAATCAGAAGGTAAAACAGTGTTTTCACAAAAATCCGCTTTTATCTCAGCCAGAAACAGTCATTTTCAACCTGAAACACAGGTAAGTGGTTTGGTGAGTCCAATAATGAAATGAGTCTCTCAAATCAACTACATAGACTCCTTTCTCCAATTTTCTAACGTTTTCAATAGCTTGCCTTAAAAATCAGAAGGTAAATCAATGTTATGACAGAAATCCGCTTTTTGGCATTTTCTCAGCGAGAAACAGTCATTTTGTACCTGAAACACTGTAAGTGGTTTGGTGAGTCCAATAATGAAATGAGTCTCTCAAATCAACTACATAGACTCCTTTCTCCAATTTTCTGACGTTTTCAATAGCTTGCCTTAAAAAATCAGAAGGTAAATCAATGTTATGACAGAAATCCGCTTTTTGGCATTTTCTCAGCGAGAAGCAGTCATTTTGTACCTGAAACACTGTAAGTGGTTTGGTGAGTCCAATAATGAAATGAGTCTCTCAAATCAACTACATAGACTCCTTTCTCCAATTTTCTGACGTTTTCAATAGGTTGCCTTAAAAATTCAGAAGGTAAAACAATGTTATTACAGAAATCCGCTTTTTGGCATTTTCTCAGCGAGAAACAGTCATTTTGTACCTGAAACACTGTAAGTGGTTTGGTGAGTCCAATAATGAAATGAGGCTCTCAAATCAACTACATAGACTCCTTTCTCCAATTTTCTAACGTTTTCAATAGCTTGCCTTAAAAAATCAGAAGGTAAATCAACGTTATGACAGAAATCAACTTTTTGGCAGTTTCTCAGCGAGAAACAGTCATTTTGTACCTGAAACACTGTAAGTGGTTTGGTGAGTCAAATAATGAAATGAGTCTCTCAAATCAACTACATAGACTCCTTTCTCCAATTTTCTGACGTTTTAAATAGCTTGCCTTGGAAAATCAGAAGGTAAATCAATGTTATGACAGAAATCCGCTTTTTGGCATTTTCTCAGCGAGAAACAGTCATTTTCAACCTGAAGCACAGGTAAGTGGTTTGCTGAGTCAAATAATGAAAGGAGTCACTCAAATAGACTATATAGACTCCTTCCTTCAATTTTCTGACGTTTTCAATAGCTTGTCTTAAAAAATCAGAAGGTAAAACAATGTTTTCACAAAAATCCGCTTTTATCTCAGCCAGAAACAGTCATTTTCAACCTGAAACACAGGTAAGTGGTTTGCTGAGTCCAATAATGAAATGAGTCACTCAAATCAACTATATAGACTCCCTCCTTCAATTTTCTGACGTTTTCAATAGCTTGCCTTAAAAAATCAGAAGGTAAAACAGTGTTTTCACAAAAATCCGCTTTTATCTCAGCCAGAAACAGTAATTTTCAACCTGAAACACAGGTAAGTGGTTTGGTGAGTCCAATAATGAAATTAGTCACTCAAATCAACTATATAGACTCTTTCCTTCAATTTTCTGACGTTTTCCATAGCTTGCCTTAAAAAATCAGAAGGTAAATCAACGTTATGACAGAAATCAACTTTTTGGCAGTTTCTCAGCGAGAAACAGTCATTTTGTACCTGAAACACTGTAAGTGGTTTGGTGAGTCAAATAATGAAATGAGTCTCTCAAATCAACTACATAGACTCCTTTCTCCAATTTTCTGACGTTTTAAATAGCTTGCCTTGGAAAATCAGAAGGTAAATCAATGTTATGACAGAAATCCGCTTTTTGGCATTTTCTCAGCGAGAAACAGTCATTTTCAACCTGAAGCACAGGTAAGTGGTTTGCTGAGTCAAATAATGAAAGGAGTCACTCAAATAGACTATATAGACTCCTTCCTTCAATTTCTGACGTTTTCAATAGCTTGTCTTAAAAAATCAGAAGGTAAAACAATGTTTTCACAAAAATCCGCTTTTATCTCAGCCAGAAACAGTCATTTTCAACCTGAAACACAGGTAAGTGGTTTGCTGAGTCCAATAATGAAATGAGTCACTCAAATCAACTATATAGACTCCCTCCTTCAATTTTCTGACGTTTTCAATAGCTTGCCTTAAAAAATCAGAAGGTAAAACAGTGTTTTCACAAAAATCCGCTTTTATCTCAGCCAGAAACAGTAATTTTCAACCTGAAACACAGGTAAGTGGTTTGGTGAGTCCAATAATGAAATTAGTCACTCAAATCAACTATATAGACTCTTTCCTTCAATTTTCTGACGTTTTCCTTAGCTTGCCTTAAAAAATCAGAAGGTAAAACAGTGTTATCACAGAAATCCGCTTTTTGGCTGTTTCTCAGCGAGAGACAGTTATTTTGAACCTGAAACACAGGTCTCCCCCCCCCCCCCCCCCCCCCCCCCCCACCCATTACGGGGACCGCATCACTGCGCCGTGCTGTGGACAAAATGAGGTACTGCACATTCGCCTAAAAGGCAGAATGACAGCATTAAAATGTCTCCAACTGCTCTGAAATAAAGTCTAAAAATCTGAAAATAAACACAATTCCTTCACAAAAATGGGCTTTGTCTTTTGAGCATTTTTTTTCTTCATTTGCTTCAGCCAAATTAGAAACATGACAAGAAAAGAAGGGAAAATCTCACTCCAGACTCAGCCAAAAACAGCAGCCGAAATGCCGCATTAAAATTACTCAAACTTGTCTAAAATCACAATCTAAAAATCTAAAAATGATCAAACTGGCTTAGCAATGATGCGGCCTGCCTTTTGCACGTGTTTTTCCTGGCTTTATTTCAGCAAAATTAAAGAAAAGAGGAGAAAATTGCTCTTCAGCCAGGGTTAAAAAGCAGCAGAAATACTGCATTAAAATGCCTCCAACTTGTCTAAAATGACATTTAAAAATCTAAAAATGATCAAAATGACTTAGAAATGATGGGGCCCTCCTTTTGCATATTTTTTGACTGGCTTTACTCCACCAGAATTGAAAATATCAGCAGAAAAGAGGGAGGAAATTGCAGTGTTGTCTGCCCTGGAGAAGTTTCTTTTTTTGCCCACAAGATGGAGGCAGAGATCCACGGATGAATTTAGCTGCACTCAGTTGGAACTTTGAAAACTTTCTAAGTGGTTTGGTGAGTCCAATAATGAAAGGAGTCACTCTTTCAATAGCTTGCCTTAAAAAATCAGAAGGTAAAACAGTGTTTTCACAAAAATGGGCTTTGTCTTTTGAGCATTTTTTGCCTTCATTTGCTTCAGCCAAATTAGAAACATGAGAAGAAAAGAGGGGAAAATCTCACTCCAGACTCAGCCAAAAACAGCAGCCGAAATGCCGCATTAAAATTGCTCAAACTTGTCTAAAATCACAATCTAAAAATCTAAAAATGATCAAAATGGCTTAGCAATGATGCAGCCTGCCTTTTGCACGTGTTTTTCCTGGCTTTACTTCAGCAAAATGAAAGAAAAGAGGAGAAAATTGCACTTCAGCCAGGGTTAAAAAGCAGCAGAAATACTGCATTAAAATGCCTCCAACTTGTCTAAAATGACATTTAAAAATCTAAAAATGATCAAAATGACTTAGAAATGATGGGGCCCTCCTTTTGCATATTTTTTGACTGGCTTTACTCCACCAGAATTGAAAATATCAGCAGAAAAGAGGGGGGAAATTGCAGTGTTGTCTGCCCTGGAGAAGTTTCTTTTTTTGCCCACAAGATGGAGGCAGAGCTCCACGGATGAATTTAGCTGCACTCAGTTGGAACTTTGAAAACTTTCTAAGTGTTTTGGTGAATCCATTAATGAAAGGAGTCACTCTTTCAGTAGCTTGTCTTAAAAAATCAGAAGGTAAAACAGTGTTTTCACAAAAATCCGCTTTTAGCTGTATCTCAGCCAGAAACAGTCATTTTCAACCTGAAACACAGGTAAGTTGTTTGGTGAGTCCAATAATGAAATGAGTCACTCAAATCAACTATATAGACTCCGTCATTCAATTTTCTGACGTTTTCAATAGCTTGCCTTAAAAAATCAGAAGGTAAAACAGTGTTTTCACAAAAATCCGCTTTTATCTCAGCCAGAAACAGTCATTTTCAACCTGAAACACAGGTAATTCAATTCAATTCAATTCAATTTTATTTATATAGCGTCTTATTAGACCACTTACCTGTGTTTTCCACTTACCTGAAACACAGGTAAGTGGTTTGGTGAGTCCAATACAACAGAGTTGTCTCTAGACGCTTTACAGAGACCCACACCCAGAACATGACCCCCGAGCAGTTATTACATAAACAATGGCAGGTAAAAACTCCCCTAGTGGGAGAAAAACCTTAAGCCAAACAGTGGCAAGGAAAAACTCCCCTTTAGGAGGGAAGAAACCTTGAGCAGGACCAGGCTCATAAGGGGGGACCCTCCTGCCGAGGGCCAGACTGGTGGGTCAGGGACGGCAACAGCACAGCAGGCAGGTGGAAGCAGCCACGGGATGACCAGGGGTGGGGACCGCAGGCAGGTGGAAGCAGCAACGGGATGACCGGGGGTGGGGACCGCAGGCCAGCACGCAGCTCCCGAAGCTCCGGCCCAATCAGCAAGTCCCAGGTTGAGGTGCAGGGTCGGGGAAAGACTTGTGCTCCGTAATGCAAGCTACAAGCCACCCACGACCACCTGCAGGTTCCGGTGTCCGGCAAAGGATGCTGCAACATGGACAAAAGAGAGAAAAGGTAAGTGGTTTGGTGAGTCCAATAATGAAATTAGTCACTCAAATCAACTATATAGACTCTCTCCTTCAATTTTCTGACGTTTTCCATAGCTTGCCTTAAAAAATCAGAAGGTAAAACAGTGTTATCACAGAAATCCGCTTTTTGGCTGTTTCTCAGCAAGAAACAGTTATTTTGTACCTGAAACACAGGTCTCCCCCCCCCCCCCCCCCCCCCCCATTACCGGGAGTGCATCACTGCGCCGTGCTGTGGACAAAATGAGGTACTGCACATTCGCCTAAAAGGCAGAATGACAGCATTAAAATGTCTCCAACTGCTCTCAAATAAAGTGTAAAAATCTGAAAATAAACACAATTCCTTCACAAAAATGGACTTTGTCTTTTGAGCATCTTTTGCCTTCATTTGCTTCAGCCAAATTAGAAACATGAGAAGAAAAGAGGGGAAAATCTCACTCCAGACTAAGCCAAAAACAGCAGCCGAAGTGCCGCATTAAAATTGCTCAAACTTGTCTAAAATCACAATCTAAAAATCTAAAAATGATCAAAATGGCTTAGCAATGATGCAGCCTGCCTTTTGCACGTGTTTTTCCTGGCTTTACTTCAGCAAAATGAAAGAAAAGAGGAGAAAATTGCACTTCAGCCAGGGTTAAAAAGCAGCAGAAATACTGCATTAAAAGGCCCCCAACTTGTCTAAAATGACATTTAAAAATCAAAAAATGATCAAAATGACTTAGAAATTATGGGGCCCTCCTTTTGCATATTTTTTGACTGGCTTTATTCCACCAGAATTGAAAATATCAGCAGAAAAGAGGGGGGAAATTGCAGTGTTGTCTGCCCTGGAGAAGTTTATTTTTTTGCCCACAAGATGGAGGCAGAGCTCCACGGATGAATTTAGCTGCACTCAGTTGGAACTTTGAAAACTTTCTAAGTGTTTTGGTGAATCCATTAATGAAAGGAGTCACTCTTTCAATAGCTTGTCTTAAAAAATCAGAAGGTAAAACAGTGTTTTCACAAAAATCCGCTTTTAGCTGTAGCTCAGCCAGAAACAGTCATTTTCAACCTGAAACACAGGTAAGTTGTTTGGTGAGTCCAATAATGAAATGATTCACTCAAATCAACTATATAGACTCCCTCCTTCAATTTTCTGACGTTTTCAATAGCTTGTCTTAAAAAATCAGAAGGTAAAACAGTGTTTTTACAAAAATCCGCTTTTAGCTGTATCTCAGCCAGAAACAGTCATTTTCAACCTGAAACACAGGTAAGTTGTTTGGTGAGTCCAATAATGAAATGAGTCACTCAAATCAACTATATAGACTCCGTCATTCAATTTTCTGACGTTTTCAATAGCTTGCCTTAAAAAATCAGAAGGTAAAACAGTGTTTTCACAAAAATCCGCTTTTATCTCAGCCAGAAACAGTCATTTTCAACCTGAAACACAGGTAATTCAATTCAATTCAATTCAATTTTATTTATATAGCGTCTTATTAGACCACTTACCTGTGTTTTCCACTTACCTGAAACACAGGTAAGTGGTTTGGTGAGTCCAATACAACAGAGTTGTCTCTAGACGCTTTACAGAGACCCACACCCAGAACATGACCCCCGAGCAGTTATTACATAAACAATGGCAGGTAAAAACTCCCCTAGTGGGAGAAAAACCTTAAGCCAAACAGTGGCAAGGAAAAACTCCCCTTTAGGAGGGAAGAAACCTTGAGCAGGACCAGGCTCATAAGGGGGGACCCTCCTGCCGAGGGCCAGACTGGTGGGTCAGGGACGGCAACAGCACAGCAGGCAGGTGGAAGCAGCCACGGGATGACCAGGGGTGGGGACCGCAGGCAGGTGGAAGCAGCAACGGGATGACCGGGGGTGGGGACCGCAGGCCAGCACGCAGCTCCCGAAGCTCCGGCCCAATCAGCAAGTCCCAGGTTGGGGTGCAGGGTCGGGGAAAGACTTGTGCTCCGTAATGCAAGCTACAAGCCACCCACGACCACCTGCAGGTTCCGGTGTCCGGCAAAGGATGCTGCAACATGGACAAAAGAGAGAAAAGGTAAGTGGTTTGGTGAGTCCAATAATGAAATTAGTCACTCAAATAAACTATATAGACTCTCTCCTTCAATTTTCTGACGTTTTCCATAGCTTGCCTTAAAAAATAAGAAGGTAAAACAGTGTTTTCACAAAAATCCGCTTTTATCTCAGCCAGAAACAGTCATTTTCAACCTGAAACACAGGTAAGTGGTTTGGTGAGTCCAATAATGAAATGAGTCGCTCAAATCAACTACATAGACACCTTTCTCCAATTTTCTAACGTTTTCAATAGCTTGCCTTAAAAAATCAGAAGGTAAATCAATGTTATGACAGAAATCCGCTTTTTGGCCTTTTCTCAGCGAGAAACAGTCATTTTGTACCTGAAACACTGTAAGTGGTTTGGTGAGTCCAATAATGAAATGAGTCTCTCATATCAACTACATAGACTCCTTTCTCCAATTTTCCGACATTTTCAATAGCTTGCCTTGAAAAATCAGAAGGTAAATCAATGTTATGACAGAAATCCGCTTTTTGGCATTTTCTCAGCGAGAAACAGTCATTTTGTACCTGAAACACTGTAAGTGGTTTGGTGAGTCCAATAATGAAATGAGTCCCTCAAATCAACTACATAGACACCTTTCTCCAATTTTCCAACGTTTTCAATAGCTTGCCTTAAAAAATCAGAAGGTAAATCAATGTTATGACAGAAATCCGCTTTTTGGCATTTTCTCAGCGAGAAACAGTCATTTTGTACCTGAAACACTGTAAGTGGTTTGGTGAGTCCAATAATGAAATGAGTCTCTCAAATCAACTACATAGACTCCTTTCTCCAATTTTCTAACGTTTTCAATAGCTTGCCTTAAAAAATCAGAAGGTAAATCAATGTTATGACAGAAATCCGCTTTTTGGCATTTTCTCAGCGAGAAACAGTCATTTTGTACCTGAAACACTGTAAGTGGTTTGGTGAGTCCAATAATGAAATGAGTCTCTCAAATCAACTACATAGACTCCTTTCTCCAATTTTCCGAAATTTTCAATAGCTTGCCTTGAAAAATCAGAAGGTAAATCAATGTTATGACAGAAATCCGCTTTTTGGCATTTTCTCAGCGAGAAACAGTCATTTTGTACCTGAAACACTGTAAGTGGTTTGGTGAGTCCAATAATGAAATGAGTCTCTCAAATCAACTACATAGACATCTTTCTCCAATTTTCTAACGTTTTCAATAGCTTGCCTTAAAAAATAAGAAGGTAAATCAATGTTATGACAGAAATCCGCTTTTTGGCATTTTCTCAGCGAGAAACAGTCATTTTGTACCTGAAACACTGTAAGCGGTTTGGAGAGTCCAATAATGAAATGAGTCTCTCAAATCAACTACATAGACACCTTTCTCCAATTTTCTAACGTTTTCAATAGCTTGCCTTAAAAAATCAGAAGGTAAATCAATGTTATGACAGAAATCCGCTTTTTGGCCTTTTCTCAGCGAGAAACAGTCATTTTGTACCTGAAACACTGTAAGTGGTTTGGTGAGTCCAATAATGAAATGAGTCTCTCAAATCAACTACATAGACTCCTTTCTCCAATTTTCCGACATTTTCAATAGCTTGCCTTGAAAAATCAGAAGGTAAATCAATGTTATGACAGAAATCCGCTTTTTGGCATTTTCTCAGCGAAAAAACAGTCATTTTGTACCTGAAACACTGTAAGTGGTTTGGTGAGTCCAATAATGAAATGAGTCGTTCAGATCAACTACATAGACACCTTTCTCCAATTTTCTAACGTTTTCAATAGCTTGCCTTAAAAAATCAGAAGGTAAATCAATGTTATGACAGAAATCCGCTTTTTGGCATTTTCTCAGCGAGAAACAGTCATTTTGTACCTGAAACACTGTAAGTGGTTTGGTGAGTCCAATAATGAAATGAGTCTCTCAAATCAACTACATAGACTCCTTTCTCCAATTTTCTAACGTTTTCAATAGCTTGCCTTAAAAAATCAGAAGGTAAATCAATGTTATGAAAGAAATCCGCTTTTTGGCATTTTCTCAGCGAGAAACAGTCATTTTGTACCTGAAACACTGTAAGTGGTTTGGTGAGTCCAATAATGAAATGAGTCTCTCAAATCAACTACATAGACTCCTTTCTCCAATTTTATAACGTTTTCAATAGCTTGCCTTAAAAAATCAGAAGGTAAATCAATGTTATGACAGAAATCCGCTTTTTGGCATTTTCTCAGCGAGAAACAGTCATTTTGTACCTGAAACACTGTAAGTGGTTTGGTGAGTCCAATAATGAAATGAGTCTCTCAAATCAACTACATAGACACCTTTCTCCAATTTTCTAACGTTTTCAATAGCTTGCCTTAAAAAATCAGAAGGTAAATCAATGTTATGACAGAAATCCGCTTTTTGGCCTTTTCTCAGCGAGAAACAGTCATTTTGTACCTGAAACACTGTAAGTGGTTTGGTGAGTCCAATAATGAAATGAGTCTCTCAAATCAACTACATAGACTCCTTTCTCCAATTTTCCGACATTATCAATAGCTTGCCTTGAAAAATCAGAAGGTAAATCAATGTTATGACAGAAATCCGCTTTTTGGCATTTTCTCAGCGAGAAACAGTCATTTTGTACCTGAAACACTGTAAGTGGTTTGGTGAGTCCAATAATGAAATGAGTCGTTCAGATCAACTACATAGACACCTTTCTCCAATTTTCTAACGTTTTCAATAGCTTGCCTTAAAAAATCAGAAGGTAAATCAATGTTATGACAGAAATCCGCTTTTTAGCATTTTCTCAGCGAGAAACAGTCATTTTGTACCTGAAACACTGTAAGTGGTTTGGTGAGTCCAATAATGAAATGAGTCTCTCAAATCAACTACATAGACTCCTTTCTCCAATTTTCTAACGTTTTCAATAGCTTGCCTTAAAAAATCAGAAGGTAAATCAATGTTATGAAAGAAATCCGCTTTTTGGCATTTTCTCAGCGAGAAACAGTAATTTTGTACCTGAAACACTGTAAGTGGTTTGGTGAGTCCAATAATGAAATGAGTCTCTCAAATCAACTACATAGACTCCTTTCTCCAATTTTCTAACGTTTTCAATAGCTTGCCTTAAAAAATCAGAAGGTAAATCAATGTTATGACAGAAATCCGCTTTTTGGCATTTTCTCAGCGAGAAACAGTCATTTTGTACCTGAAACACTGTAAGTGGTTTGGTGAGTCCAATAATGAAATGAGTCTCTCAAATCAACTACATAGACTCCTTTCTCCAATTTTCCGAAATTTTCAATAGCTTGCCTTGAAAAATCAGAAGGTAAATCAATGTTATGACAGAAATCCGCTTTTTGGCATTTTCTCAGCGAGAAACAGTCATTTTGTACCTGAAACACTGTAAGTGGTTTGGTGAGTCCAATAATGAAATGAGTCTCTCAAATCAACTACATAGACTCCTTTCTCCAATTTTATGACGTTTTCAATAGCTTGCCTTGAAAAATCAGAAGGTAAATAGATGTTATGACAGAAATCCGCTTTTTGGCATTTTCTCATCGAGAAACAGTCATTTTGTACCTGAAACACTGTAAGTGGTTTGGTGAGTCCAATAATGAAATGAGTCTCTCAAATCAACTACATAGACTCCTTTCTCCAATTTTATGACGTTTTCAATAGCTTGCCTTGAAAAATCAGAAGGTAAATCAATGTTATGACAAAAATCCGCTTTTTGGCATTTTCTCAGCGAGAAACAGTCATTTTGTACCTGAAACACTGTAAGTGGTTTGGTGAGTCCAATAATGAAATGAGTCGCTCAAATCAACTACATAGACTCCTTTCTCCAATTTTATGACGTTTTCAATAGCTTGCCTTGAAAAATCAGAAGGTAAATCAATGTTATGACAGAAATCCGCTTTTTGGCATTTTCTCAGCGAGAAACAGTCATTTTGTACCTGAAACACTGTAAGTGGTTTGGTGAGTCCAATAATGAAATGAGTCTCTCAAATCAACTACATAGACTCCTTTCTCCAATTTTATGACGTTTTCAATAGCTTGCCTTGAAAAATCAGAAGGTAAATCAATGTTATGACAGAAATCCGTTTTTTGGCATTTTCTCAGCGAGAAACAGTCATTTTGTACATGAAACACTGTAAGTGGTTTGGTGAGTCCAATAATGAAATGAGTCTCTCAAATCAACTACATAGACTCATTTCTCCAATTTTCCGACAGTTTCAATAGCTTGCCTTGAAAAATCAGAAGGTAAATCAATGTTATGACAGAAATCCGCTTTTTGGCATTTTCTCAGCGAGAAACAGTCATTTTGTACCTGAAACACTGTAAGTGGTTTGGTGAGTCCAATAATGAAATGAGTCCCTCAAATCAACTACATAGACACCTTTCTCCAATTTTCCAACGTTTTCAATAGCTTGCCTTAAAAAATCAGAAGGTAAATCAATGTTATGACAGAAATCCGCGTTTTGGCATTTTCTCAGCGAGAAACAGTCATTTTGTACCTGAAACACTGTAAGTGGTTTGGTGAGTCCAATAATGAAATGAGTCTCTCAAATCAACTACATAGACTCCTTTCTCCAATTTTCTAACGTTTTCAATAGCTTGCCTTAAAAAATCAGAAGGTAAATCAATGTTATGACAGAAATCCGCTTTTTGGCATTTTCTCAGCGAGAAACAGTCATTTTGTACCTGAAACACTGTAAGTGGTTTGGTGAGTCCAATAATGAAATGAGTCTCTCAATTCAACTACATAGACTCCTTTCTCCAATTTTATGACGTTTTCAATAGCTTGCCTTGAAAAATCAGAAGGTAAATCAATGTTATGACAGAAATCCGTTTTTTGGCATTTTCTCAGCGAGAAACAGTCATTTTGTACCTGAAACACTGTAAGTGGTTTGGTGAGTCCAATAATGAAATGAGTCTCTCAAATCAACTACATAGACACCTTTCTCCAATTTTCTAACGTTTTCAATAGCTTGCCTTTGAGGGTCCCAGATTTCTCCCTGACAAAGAGGTCCTTAACAAATTTATAGGGATCTCTGTAGAAGGCAGTCCTCGTTCGCTCTCTCTTCTTATGTTGCCTTCTCAGGCATTCTGCTCTTCGCAGTGCTGCCAGACCTCCGTTTATCCCTGTTGAATCGTTCTGTTCAATGTTATGACAGAAATCCGCTTTTTGGCAGTTTCTCAGCGAGAAACAGTCATTTTGTACCTGAAACACTGTAAGTTGTTTGGTGAGTCCAATAATGAAATGAGTCTCTCAAATCAACTACATAGACTCCTTTCTCCAATTTTCTGACGTTTTCAATAGCTTGCCTTAAAAAATCAGAAGGTAAAACAATGTTATTACAGAAATCCGCTTTTTGGCATTTTCTCAGCGAGAAACAGTCATTTTGTACCTGAAACACTGTAAGTGGTTTGGTGAGTCCAATAATGAAATGAGTCTCTCAAATCAACTACATAGACTCCTTTCTCCAATTTTCTGACGTTTTCAATAGCTTGCCTTAAAAAATCAGAAGGTAAATCAATGTTATGACAGAAATCCGCTTTTTGGCATTTTCTCAGCGAGAAACGGTCATTTTGTACCTGAAACACTGTAAGTGGTTTGTTGAGTCCAATAATGAAATGAGTCTCTCGAATCAACTACATAGACTCCTTTCTCCAATTTTCTGACGTTTTCAATAGCTTGCCTTAAAAATTCAGAAGGTAAAACAATGTTATTACAGAAATCCGCTTTTTGGCATTTTCTCAGCGAGAAACAGTCATTTTGTACCTGAAACACTGTAAGTGGTTTGGTGAGTCCAATAATGAAATGAGTCTCTCAAATCAACTACATAGACTCCTTTCTCCAATTTTCTGACGTTTTCAATAGCTTGCCTTAAAAAATCAGAAGGTAAATCAATGTTATGACAGAAATCCGCTTTTTGGCATTTTCTCAGCGAGAAACAGTCATTTTGTACCTGAAACACTGTATGTGGTTTGGTGAGTCCAATAATGAAATGAGTCTCTCAAATCAACTACATAGACTCCTTTCTCCAATTTTCTGACGTTTTCAATAGCTTGCCTTAAAAAATCAGAAGGTAAATCAATGTTATGACAGAAATCCGCTTTTTGGCATTTTCTCAGCGAGAAACAGTCATTTTGTACCTGAAACACTGTAAGTGGTTTGGTGAGTCCAATAATGAAATGAGTCTCTCAAATCAACTACATAGACTCCTTTCTCCAATTTTATGACGTTTTCAATAGCTTGCCTTGAAAAATCAGAAGGTAAATAGATGTTATGACAGAAATCCGCTTTTTGGCATTTTCTCAGCGAGAAACAGTCATTTTGTACCTGAAACACTGTAAGTGGTTTGGTGAGTCCAATAATGAAATGAGTCTCTCAAATCAACTACATAGACTCCTTTCTCCAATTTTATGACGTTTTCAATAGCTTGCCTTGAAAAATCAGAAGGTAAATCAATGTTATGACAGAAATCCGCTTTTTGGCATTTTCTCAGCGAGAAACAGTCATTTTGTACCTGAAACACTGTAAGTGGTTTGGTGAGTCCAATAATGAAATGAGTCGCTCAAATCAACTACATAGACTCCTTTCTCCAATTTTATGACGTTTTCAATAGCTTGCCTTGAAAAATCAGAAGGTAAATCAATGTTATGACAGAAATCCGCTTTTTGGCATTTTCTCAGCGAGAAACAGTCATTTTGTACCTGAAACACTGTAAGTGGTTTGGTGAGTCCAATAATGAAATGAGTCTCTCAAATCAACTACATAGACTCCTTTCTCCAATTTTATGACGTTTTCAATAGCTTGCCTTGAAAAATCAGAAGGTAAATCAATGTTATGACAGAAATCCGTTTTTTGGCATTTTCTCAGCGAGAAACAGTCATTTTGTACCTGAAACACTGTAAGTGGTTTGGTGAGTCCAATAATGAAATGAGTCCCTCAAATCAACTACATAGACACCTTTCTCCAATTTTCCAACGTTTTCAATAGCTTGCCTTAAAAAATCAGAAGGTAAATCAATGTTATGACAGAAATCCGCTTTTTGGCATTTTCTCAGCGAGAAACAGTCATTTTGTACCTGAAACACTGTAAGTGGTTTGGTGAGTCCAATAATGAAATGAGTCTCTCAAATCAACTACATAGACTCCTTTCTCCAATTTTCTAACGTTTTCAATAGCTTGCCTTAAAAAATCAGAAGGTAAATCAATGTTATGACAGAAATCCGCTTTTTGGCATTTTCTCAGCGAGAAACAGTCATTTTGTACCTGAAACACTGTAAGTGGTTTGGTGAGTCCAATAATGAAATGAGTCTCTCAATTCAACTACATAGACTCCTTTCTCCAATTTTATGACGTTTTCAATAGCTTGCCTTGAAAAATCAGAAGGTAAATCAATGTTATGACAGAAATCCGTTTTTTGGCATTTTCTCAGCGAGAAACAGTCATTTTGTACCTGAAACACTGTAAGTGGTTTGGTGAGTCCAATAATGAAATGAGTCTCTCAAATCAACTACATAGACACCTTTCTCCAATTTTCTAACGTTTTCAATAGCTTGCCTTTGAGGGTCCCAGATTTCTCCCTGACAAAGAGGTCCTTAACAAATTTATAGGGATCTCTGTAGAAGGCAGTCCTCGTTCGCTCTCTCTTCTTATGTTGCCTTCTCAGGCATTCTGCTCTTCGCAGTGCTGCCAGACCTCCGTTTATCCCTGTTGAATCGTTCTGTTCAATGTTATGACAGAAATCCGCTTTTTGGCAGTTTCTCAGCGAGAAACAGTCATTTTGTACCTGAAACACTGTAAGTTGTTTGGTGAGTCCAATAATGAAATGAGTCTCTCAAATCAACTACATAGACTCCTTTCTCCAATTTTCTGACGTTTTCAATAGCTTGCCTTAAAAAATCAGAAGGTAAAACAATGTTATTACAGAAATCCGCTTTTTGGCATTTTCTCAGCGAGAAACAGTCATTTTGTACCTGAAACACTGTAAGTGGTTTGGTGAGTCCAATAATGAAATGAGTCTCTCAAATCAACTACATAGACTCCTTTCTCCAATTTTCTGACGTTTTCAATAGCTTGCCTTAAAAAATCAGAAGGTAAATCAATGTTATGACAGAAATCCGCTTTTTGGCATTTTCTCAGCGAGAAACGGTCATTTTGTACCTGAAACACTGTAAGTGGTTTGTTGAGTCCAATAATGAAATGAGTCTCTCGAATCAACTACATAGACTCCTTTCTCCAATTTTCTGACGTTTTCAATAGCTTGCCTTAAAAATTCAGAAGGTAAAACAATGTTATTACAGAAATCCGCTTTTTGGCATTTTCTCAGCGAGAAACAGTCATTTTGTACCTGAAACACTGTAAGTGGTTTGGTGAGTCCAATAATGAAATGAGTCTCTCAAATCAACTACATAGACTCCTTTCTCCAATTTTCTGACGTTTTCAATAGCTTGCCTTAAAAAATCAGAAGGTAAATCAATGTTATGACAGAAATCCGCTTTTTGGCATTTTCTCAGCGAGAAACAGTCATTTTGTACCTGAAACACTGTAAGTGGTTTGGTGAGTCCAATAATGAAATGAGTCCCTCAAATCAACTACATAGACACCTTTCTCCAATTTTCCAACGTTTTCAATAGCTTGCCTTAAAAAATCAGAAGGTAAATCAATGTTATGACAGAAATCCGCTTTTTGGCATTTTCTCAGCGAGAAACAGTCATTTTGTACCTGAAACACTGTAAGTGGTTTGGTGAGTCCAATAATGAAATGAGTCTCTCAAATCAACTACATAGACTCCTTTCTCCAATTTTCTAACGTTTTCAATAGCTTGCCTTAAAAAATCAGAAGGTAAATCAATGTTATGACAGAAATCCGCTTTTTGGCATTTTCTCAGCGAGAAACAGTCATTTTGTACCTGAAACACTGTAAGTGGTTTGGTGAGTCCAATAATGAAATGAGTCTCTCAATTCAACTACATAGACTCCTTTCTCCAATTTTATGACGTTTTCAATAGCTTGCCTTGAAAAATCAGAAGGTAAATCAATGTTATGACAGAAATCCGTTTTTTGGCATTTTCTCAGCGAGAAACAGTCATTTTGTACCTGAAACACTGTAAGTGGTTTGGTGAGTCCAATAATGAAATGAGTCTCTCAAATCAACTACATAGACACCTTTCTCCAATTTTCTAACGTTTTCAATAGCTTGCCTTTGAGGGTCCCAGATTTCTCCCTGACAAAGAGGTCCTTAACAAATTTATAGGGATCTCTGTAGAAGGCAGTCCTCGTTCGCTCTCTCTTCTTATGTTGCCTTCTCAGGCATTCTGCTCTTCGCAGTGCTGCCAGACCTCCGTTTATCCCTGTTGAATCGTTCTGTTCAATGTTATGACAGAAATCCGCTTTTTGGCAGTTTCTCAGCGAGAAACAGTCATTTTGTACCTGAAACACTGTAAGTTGTTTGGTGAGTCCAATAATGAAATGAGTCTCTCAAATCAACTACATAGACTCCTTTCTCCAATTTTCTGACGTTTTCAATAGCTTGCCTTAAAAAATCAGAAGGTAAAACAATGTTATTACAGAAATCCGCTTTTTGGCATTTTCTCAGCGAGAAACAGTCATTTTGTACCTGAAACACTGTAAGTGGTTTGGTGAGTCCAATAATGAAATGAGTCTCTCAAATCAACTACATAGACTCCTTTCTCCAATTTTCTGACGTTTTCAATAGCTTGCCTTAAAAAATCAGAAGGTAAATCAATGTTATGACAGAAATCCGCTTTTTGGCATTTTCTCAGCGAGAAACGGTCATTTTGTACCTGAAACACTGTAAGTGGTTTGTTGAGTCCAATAATGAAATGAGTCTCTCGAATCAACTACATAGACTCCTTTCTCCAATTTTCTGACGTTTTCAATAGCTTGCCTTAAAAATTCAGAAGGTAAAACAATGTTATTACAGAAATCCGCTTTTTGGCATTTTCTCAGCGAGAAACAGTCATTTTGTACCTGAAACACTGTAAGTGGTTTGGTGAGTCCAATAATGAAATGAGTCTCTCAAATCAACTACATAGACTCCTTTCTCCAATTTTCTGACGTTTTCAATAGCTTGCCTTAAAAAATCAGAAGGTAAATCAATGTTATGACAGAAATCCGCTTTTTGGCATTTTCTCAGCGAGAAACAGTCATTTTGTACCTGAAACACTGTATGTGGTTTGGTGAGTCCAATAATGAAATGAGTCTCTCAAATCAACTACATAGACTCCTTTCTCCAATTTTCTGACGTTTTCAATAGCTTGCCTTAAAAAATCAGAAGGTAAATCAATGTTATGACAGAAATCCGCTTTTTGGCAGTTTCACAGCGAGAAACAGTCATTTTGTACCTGAAACACTGTAAGTGGTTTGGTGAGTCCAATAATGAAATGAGTCTCTCAAATCAACTACATAGACTCCTTTCTCCAATTTTCCGACATTTTCAATAGCTTGCCTTGAAAAATCAGAAGGTAAATCAATGTTATGACAGAAATCCGCTTTTTGGCATTTTCTCAGCGAGAAACAGTCATTTTGTACCTGAAACACTGTAAGTGGTTTGGTGAGTCCAATAATGAAATGAGTCTCTCAAATCAACTACATAGACTCCTTTCTCCAATTTTCTAACGTTTTCCATAGCTTGCCTTAAAAAATCAGAAGGTAAATCAATGTTATGACAGAAATCCGCTTTTTGGCATTTTCTCAGCGAGAAACAGTCATTTTGTACCTGAAACACTGTAAGTGGTTTGGTGAGTCCAATAATGAAATGAGTCTCTCAAATCAACTACATAGACTCCTTTCTCCAATTTTATGACGTTTTCAATAGCTTGCCTTGAAAAATCAGAAGGTAAATCAATGTTATGACAGAAATCCGCTTTTTGGCATTTTCTCAGCGAGAAACAGTCATTTTGTACCTGAAACACTGTAAGTGGTTTGGTGAGTCCAATAATGAAATGAGTCTCTCAAATCAACTACATAGGCACCTTTCTCCAATTTTCTAACGTTTTCAATAGCTTGCCTTAAAAAATAAGAAGGTAAATCAATGTTATGACACAAATCCGCTTTTTGGTATTTTCTCAGCGAGAAACAGTCATTTTGTACCTGAAACACTGTAAGCGGTTTGGAAAGTCCAATAATGAAATGAATCTCGCAAATCAACTACATAGACACCTTTCTCCAATTTTCTAACGTTTTCAATAGCTTGCCTTGAAAAATCAGAAGGTAAATCAATGTTATGACAGAAATCCGCTTTTTGGCATTTTCTCAGCGAGAAACAGTCATTTTGTACCTGAAACACTGTAAGTGGTTTGGTGAGTCCAATAATGAAATGAGTCTCTCAAATCAACTACATAGACACCTTTCTCCAATTTTCTAACGTTTTCAATAGCTTGCCTTAAAAAATCAGAAGGTAAATCAATGTTATGACAGAAATCCGCTTTTGGGCCTTTTCTCAGCGAGAAACAGTCATTTTGTACCTGAAACACTGTAAGTGGTTTGGTGAGTCCAATAATGAAATGAGTCTCTCAAATCAACTACATAGACTCCTTTCTCCAATTTTCCGACATTTTCAATAGCTTGCCTTGAAAAATCAGAAGGTAAATCAATGTTATGACAGAAATCCGCTTTTTGGCATTTTCTCAGCGAGAAACAGTCATTTTGTACCTGAAACACTGTAAGTGGTTTGGTGAGTCCAATAATGAAATGAGTCTCTCAAATCAACTACATAGACTCCTTTCTCCAATTTTCTAACGTTTTCCATAGCTTGCCTTAAAAAATCAGAAGGTAAATCAATGTTATGACAGAAATCCGCTTTTTGGCATTTTCTCAGCGAGAAACAGTCATTTTGTACCTGAAACACTGAAAGCGGTTTGGTGAGTCCAATAATGAAACGAGTCCCTCAAATCAACTACATAGACTCCTTTCTCCAATTTTCTGACGTTTTCAATAGCTTGCCTTAAAAAATTCAGAAGGTAAATCAATGTTATGACAGAAATCCGCTTTTTGGCATTTTCTCAGCGAGAAAAAGTCATTTTGTACCTGAAACACTGTAAGTGGTTTGGTTAGTCCAATAATGAAATGAGGCTCTCAAATCAACTACATAGACTCCTTTCTCCAATTTTCTAACGTTTGCAATAGCTTGCCTTAAAAAATCAGAAGGTAAATCAATGTTATGACAGAAATCAACTTTTTGGCAGTTTCTCAGCGAGAAACAGTCATTTTGTACCTGAAACACTGTAAGTGGTTTGGTGAGTCAAATAATGAAATGAGTCTCTCAAATCAACTACATCGACTCCTTTCTCCAATTTTCTGACGTTTTCAATAGCTTGCCTTAAAAAATTCAGAAGGTAAATCAATGTTATGACAGAAATCCGCTTTTTGGCATTTTCTCAGCGAGAAAAAGTCATTTTGTACCTGAAACACTGTAAGTGGTTTGGTTAGTCCAATAATGAAATGAGGCTCTCAAATCAACTACATAGA
This sequence comes from Cololabis saira, assembly GCF_033807715.1. Taxonomy (NCBI): domain Eukaryota; kingdom Metazoa; phylum Chordata; class Actinopteri; order Beloniformes; family Belonidae; genus Cololabis; species Cololabis saira. Next base: position 106,246 of record NW_026906217.1, read on the forward strand.
CTCCTTTCTCCAATTTTCTAACGTTTGCAATAGCTTGCCTTAAAAAATCAGAAGGTAAATCAATGTTATGACAGAAATCAACTTTTTGGCAGTTTCTCAGCGAGAAACAGTCATTTTGTACCTGAAACACTGTAAGTGGTTTGGTGAGTCAAATAATGAAATGAGTCTCTCAAATCAACTACATCGACTCCTTTCTCCAATTTTCTGACGTTTTAAATAGCTTGCCTTGAAAAATCAGAAGGTAAATCAATGTTATGACAGAAATCCGCTTTTTGGCATTTTCTCAGCGAGAAACAGTCATTTTCAACCTGAAACACAGGTAAGTGGTTTGGTGAGTCCAATAATGAAATGAGTCACTCAAATCAACTATATAGACTCCCTCCTTCAATTTTCTGACGTTTTCAATAGCTTGTCTTAAAAAATCAGAAGGTAAAACAGTGTTTTCACAAAAATCCGATTTTAGCTGTATTTCAGCCAGAAACAGTCATTTTCAACCTGAAACACAGGTAAGTTGTTTGGTGAGTCCAATAATGAAATGAGTCACTCAAATCAACTATATAGACTCCCTCCTTCAATTTTCTGACGTTTTCAATAGCTTGCCTTAAAAAATCAGAAGGTAAAACAGTGTTTTCACAAAAATCCGCTTTTATCTCAGCCAGAAACAGTCATTTTCAACCTGAAGCACAGGTAAGTGGTTTGGTGAGTCCAATAATGAAATTAGTCACTCAAATCAACTATATAGACTCTCTCCTTCAATTTTCTGACGTTTTCCATAGCTTGCCTTAAAAAATCAGAAGGTAAAACAGTGTTATCACAGAAATCCGCTTTTTGGCTGTTTCTCAGCAAGAAACAGTTATTTTGAACCTGAAACACAGGTCCCCCCCCCCCCCACCCATTACCGGGAGTGCATCACTGCGCCGTGCTGTGGACAAAATGAGGTACTGCACATTCGCCTAAAAGGCAGAATGACAGCATTAAAATGTCTCCAACTGCTCTCAAATAAAGTGTAAAAATCTGAAAATAAACACAATTCCTTCACAAAAATGGGCTTTGTCTTTTGAGCATTTTTTTCCTTAATTTGCTTCAGCCAAATTAGAAACATGACAAGAAAAAAAGGGAAAATCTCACTCCAGACTCAGCCAAAAACAGCAGCCGAAATGCCGCATTAAAATTGCTCAAACTTGTCTAAAATCACAATCTAAAAAGCTAAAAATTATCAAAATGGCTTAGCAATGATGCAGCCTGCCTTTTGCACGTGTTTTTCCTGGCTTTATTTCAGCAAAATGAAAGAAAAGAGGAGAAAATTGCACTTCAGCCAGGGTTAAAAAGCAGCAGAAATACTGCATTAAAATGCCTCCAACTTGTCTAAAATGACATTTAAAAATCTAAAAATGATCAAAATGACTTAGAAATGATGGGGCCCTCCTTTTGCATATTTTTTGACTGGCTTTACTCCACCAGAATTGAAAATATCAGCAGAAAAGAGGGGGGAAATTGCAGTGTTGTCTGCCCTGGAGAAGTTTCTTTTTTTGCCCACAAGATGGAGGCAGAGCTCCACAGATGAATTTAGCTGCACTCAGTTGGAACTTTGAAAACTTTCTTTTCAAAAATCCGCTTTTATCTCAGCCAGAAACAGTCATTTTCAACCTGAAGCACAGGTAAGTGGTTTGGTGAGTCCAATAATGAAATGAGTCTCTCAAATCAACTATATAGACTCCCTCCTTCAATTTTCTGACGTTTTCAATAGCTTGTCTTAAAAAATCAGAAGGTAAAACAGTGTTTTCACAAAAATCCGCTTTTAGCTGTATTTCAGCCAGAAACAGTCATTTTCAACCTGAAACACAGGTAAGTTGTTTGGTGAGTCCAATAATGAAATGAGTCACTCAAATCAACTATATAGACTCCCTCCTTCAATTTTCTGACGTTTTCAATAGCTTGCCTTAAAAAATCAGAAGGTAAAACAGTGTTTTCACAAAAATCCGCTTTTATCTCAGCCAGAAACAGTCATTTTCAACCTGAAGCACAGGTAAGTGGTTTGGTGAGTCCAATAATGAAATTAGTCACTCAAATCAACTATATAGACTCTCTCCTTCAATTTTCTGACGTTTTCCATAGCTTGCCTTAAAAAATCAGAAGGTAAAACAGTGTTATCACAGAAATCCGCTTTTTGGCTGTTTCTCAGCAAGAAACAGTTATTTTGAACCTGAAACACAGGTCCCCCCCCCCACCCATTACCGGGAGTGCATCACTGCGCCGTGCTGTGGACAAAATGAGGTACTGCACATTCGCCTAAAAGGCAGAATGACAGCATTAAAATGTCTCCAACTGCTCTCAAATAAAGTGTAAAAACCTGAAAATAAACACAATTCCTTCACAAAAATGGACTTTGTCTTTTGAGCATCTTTTGCCTTCATTTGCTTCAGCCAAATTAGAAACATGAGAAGAAAAGAGGGGAAAATCTCACTCCAGACTCAGCCAAAAACAGCAGCCGAAGTGCCGCATTAAAATTGCTCAAACTTGTCTAAAATCACAATCTAAAAATCTAAAAATGATCAAAATGGCTTAGCAATGATGCAGCCTTCCTTTTGCACGTGTTTTTCCTGGCTTTACTTCAGCAAAATGAAAGAAAAGAGGAGAAAATTGCACTTCAGCCAGGGTTAAAAAGCAGCAGAAATACTGCATTAAAAGGCCCCCAACTTGTCTAAAATGACATTTAAAAATCTAAAAATGATCAAAATGACTTAGAAATTATGGGGCCCTCCTTTTGCATATTTTTTGACTGGCTTTATTCCACCAGAATTGAAAATATCAGCAGAAAAGAGGGGGGAAATTGCAGTGTTGTCTGCCCTGGAGAAGTTTATTTTTTTGCCCACAAGATGGAGGCAGAGCTCCACGGATGAATTTAGCTGCATTCAGTTGGAACTTTGAAAACTTTCTAAGTGTTTTGGTGAATCCATTAATGAAAGGAGTCACTCTTTCAATAGCTTGTCTTAAAAAATCAGAAGGTAAAACAGTGTTTTCACAAAAATCCGCTTTTAGCTGTAGCTCAGCCAGAAACAGTCATTTTCAACCTGAGACACAGGTAAGTTGTTTGGTGAGTCCAATAATGAAATGATTCACTCAAATCAACTATATAGACTCCCTCCTTCAATTTTCTGACGTTTTCAATAGCTTGTCTTAAAAAATCAGAAGGTAAAACAGTGTTTTCACAAAAATCCGCTTTTAGCTGTATCTCAGCCAGAAACAGTCATTTTCAACCTGAAACACAGGTAAGTTGTTTGGTGAGTCCAATAATGAAATGAGTCACTCAAATCAACTATATAGACTCCCTCCTTCAATTTTCTGACGTTTTCAATAGCTTGCCTTAAAAAATCAGAAGGTAAAACAGTGTTTTCACAAAAATCCGCTTTTATCTCAGCCAGAAACAGTCATTTTCAACCTGAAACACAGGTAATTCAATTCAATTCAATTCAATTTTATTTATATAGCGTCTAATACAACAGAGTTGTCTCTAGACGCTTTACAGAGACCCACACCCAGAACATGACCCCCGAGCAGTTATTACATAAACAATGGCAGGTAAAAACTCCCCTAGTGGGAGAAAAACCTTAAGCCAAACAGTGGCAAGGAAAAACTCCCCTTTAGGAGGGAAGAAACCTTGAGCAGGACCAGGCTCATAAGGGGGGACCCTCCTGCCGAGGGCCAGACTGGTGGGTCAGGGACGGCAACAGCACAGCAGGCAGGTGGAAGCAGCCACGGGATGACCAGGGGTGGGGACCGCAGGCAGGTGGAAGCAGCAACGGGATGACCGGGGGTGGGGACCGCAGGCCAGCACGCAGCTCCCGAAGCTCCGGCCCAATCAGCAAGTCCCAGGTTGGGGTGCAGGGTCGGGGAAAGACTTGTGCTCCGTAATGCAAGCTACAAGCCACCCACGACCACCTGCAGGTTCCGGTGTCTGGCAAAGGATGCTGCAACATGGACAAAAGAGAGAAAAGGTAAGTGGTTTGGTGAGTCCAATAATGAAATTAGTCACTCAAATAAACTAGATAGACTCTCTCCTTCAATTTTCTGACGTTTTCCATAGCTTGCCTTAAAAAATAAGAAGGTAAAACAGTGTTTTCACAAAAATCCGCTTTTATCTCAGCCAGAAACAGTCATTTTCAACCTGAAACACAGGTAAGTGGTTTGGTGAGTCCAATAATGAAATGAGTCTCTCAAATCAACTACATAGACTCCTTTCTCCAATTTTCTAACGTTTTCAACAGCTTGCCTTAAAAAATCAGAAGGTAAATCAATGTTATGACAGAAATCCGCTTTTTGGCATTTTCTCAGCGAGAAACAGTCATTTTGTACCTGAAACACTGTAAGTGGTTTGGTGAGTCCAATAATGAAATGAGTCTCTCAAATCAACTACATAGACTCCTTTCTCCAATTTTCTGACGTTTTCAATAGCTTGCCTTGAAAAATCAGAAGGTAAATCAATGTTATGACAGAAATCCGCTTTTTGGCATTTTCTCAGGGAGAAACAGTCATTTTGTACCTGAAACACTGTAAGTGGTTTGGTGAGTCCAATAATGAAATGAGTCTCTCAAATCAACTATATAGACTCCTTTCTCCAATTTTCTGACGTTTTCAATAGCTTGCCTTAAAAAATCAGAAGGTAAATCAATGTTATGACAGAAATCCGCTTTTTGGCATTTTCTCAGCGAGAAACAGTCATTTTGTACCTGAAACACTGTAAGTGGTTTGGTGAGTCCAATAATGAAATGAGTCTCTCAAATCAACTACATAGACTCCTTTCTCCAATTTTCTGACGTTTTCAATAGCTTGCCTTAAAAAATCAGAAGGTAAATCAATGTTATGACAGAAATCCGCTTTTTGGCAGTTTCTCAGCGAGAAACAGTCATTTTGTACCTGAAACACTGTAAGTTGTTTGTTGAGTCCAATAATGAAATGAGTCTCTCAAATCAACTACATAGACTCCTTTCTCCAATTTTCTGACGTTTTCAATAGCTTGCCTTAAAAAATCAGAAGGTAAAACAATGTTATTACAGAAATCCGCTTTTTGGCATTTTCTCAGCGAGAAACAGTCATTTTGTACCTGAAACACTGTAAGTGGTTTGGTGAGTCCAATAATGAAATGAGTCTCTCAAATCAACTACATAGACTCCTTTCTCCAATTTTCTGACGTTTTCAATAGCTTGCCTTAAAAAATCAGAAGGTAAATCAATGTTATGACAGAAATCCGCTTTTTGGCATTTTCTCAGCGAGAAACGGTCATTTTGTACCTGAAACACTGTAAGTGGTTTGTTGAGTCCAATAATGAAATGAGTCTCTCGAATCAACTACATAGACTCCTTTCTCCAATTTTCTGACGTTTTCAATAGCTTGCCTTAAAAATTCAGAAGGTAAAACAATGTTATTACAGAAATCCGCTTTTTGGCATTTTCTCAGCGAGAAACAGTCATTTTGTACCTGAAACACTGTATGTGGTTTGGTGAGTCCAATAATGAAATGAGTCTCTCAAATCAACTACATAGACTCCTTTCTCCAATTTTCTGACGTTTTCAATAGCTTGCCTTAAAAAATCAGAAGGTAAATCAATGTTATGACAGAAATCCGCTTTTTGGCAGTTTCACAGCGAGAAACAGTCATTTTGTACCTGAAACACTGTAAGTGGTTTGGTGAGTCCAATAATGAAATGAGTCTCTCAAATCAACTACATAGACTCCTTTCTCCAATTTTCCGACATTTTCAATAGCTTGCCTTGAAAAATCAGAAGGTAAATCAATGTTATGACAGAAATCCGCTTTTTGGCATTTTCACAGCGAGAAACAGTCATTTTGTACCTGAAACACTGTAAGTGGTTTGGTGAGTCCAATAATGAAATGAGTCTCTCAAATCAACTACATAGACTCCTTTCTCCAATTTTATGACGTTTTCAATAGCTTGCCTTGAAAAATCAGAAGGTAAATCAATGTTATGACAGAAATCCGCTTTTTGGCATTTTCTCAGCGAGAAACAGTCATTTTGTACCTGAAACACTGTAAGTGGTTTGGTGAGTCCAATAATGAAATGAGTCTCTCAAATCAACTACATAGGCACCTTTCTCCAATTTTCTAACGTTTTCAATAGCTTGCCTTAAAAAATAAGAAGGTAAATCAATGTTATGACACAAATCCGCTTTTTGGTATTTTCTCAGCGAGAAACAGTCATTTTGTACCTGAAACACTGTAAGCGGTTTGGAGAGTCCAATAATGAAATGAGTCTCGCAAATCAACTACATAGACACCTTTCTCCAATTTTCTAACGTTTTCAATAGCTTGCCTTGAAAAATCAGAAGGTAAATCAATGTTATGACAGAAATCCGCTTTTTGGCATTTTCTCAGCGAGAAACAGTCATTTTGTACCTGAAACACTGTAAGTGGTTTGGTGAGTCCAATAATGAAATGAGTCTCTCAAATCAACTACATAGACACCTTTCTCCAATTTTCTAACGTTTTCAATAGCTTGCCTTAAAAAATCAGAAGGTAAATCAATGTTATGACAGAAATCCGCTTTTGGGCCTTTTCTCAGCGAGAAACAGTCATTTTGTACCTGAAACACTGTAAGTGGTTTGGTGAGTCCAATAATGAAATGAGTCTCTCAAATCAACTACATAGACTCCTTTCTCCAATTTTCCGACATTTTCAATAGCTTGCCTTGAAAAATCAGAAGGTAAATCAATGTTATGACAGAAATCCGCTTTTTGGCATTTTCTCAGCGAGAAACAGTCATTTTGTACCTGAAACACTGTAAGTGGTTTGGTGAGTCCAATAATGAAATGAGTCTCTCAAATCAACTACATAGACTCCTTTCTCCAATTTTCTAACGTTTTCCATAGCTTGCCTTAAAAAATCAGAAGGTAAATCAATGTTATGACAGAAATCCGCTTTTTGGCATTTTCTCAGCGAGAAACAGTCATTTTGTACCTGAAACACTGTAAGTGGTTTGGTGAGTCCAATAATGAAATGAGTCTCTCAAATCAACTACATAGACTCCTTTCTCCAATTTTATGACGTTTTCAATAGCTTGCCTTGAAAAATCAGAAGGAAAATCAATGTTATGACAGAAATTCGCTTTTTGGCATTTTCTCAGCGAGAAACAGTCATTTTGTACCTGAAACACTGTAAGTGGTTTGGTGAGTCCAATAATGAAATGAGTCTCTCAAATCAACTACATAGACTCCTTTCTCCAATTTTCTGACGTTTTCAATAGCTTGCCTTAAAAAATCAGAAGGTAAATCAATGTTATGACAGAAATCCGCTTTTTGGCATTTTCTCAGCGAGAAACGGTCATTTTGTACCTGAAACACTGTAAGTGGTTTGGTGAGTCCAATAATGAAATGAGTCTCTGGAATCAACTACATAGACTCCTTTCTCCAATTTTCTGACGTTTTCAATAGCTTGCCTTAAAAATTCAGAAGGTAAAACAATGTTATTACAGAAATCCGCTTTTTGGCATTTTCTCAGCGAGAAACAGTCATTTTGTACCTGAAACACTGTAAGTGGTTTGGTGAGTCCAATAATGAAATGAGTCTCTCAAATCAACTACATAGACTCCTTTCTCCAATTTTCTGACGTTTTCAATAGCTTGCCTTAAAAAATCAGAAGGTAAATCAATGTTATGACAGAAATCCGCTTTTTGGCATTTTCTCAGCGAGAAACAGTCATTTTGTACCTGAAACACTGTATGTGGTTTGGTGAGTCCAATAATGAAATGAGTCTCTCAAATCAACTACATAGACTCCTTTCTCCAATTTTCTGACGTTTTCAATAGCTTGCCTTAAAAAATCAGAAGGTAAATCAATGTTATGACAGAAATCCGCTTTTTGGCAGTTTCACAGCGAGAAACAGTCATTTTGTACCTGAAACACTGTAAGTGGTTTGGTGAGTCCAATAATGAAATGAGTCTCTCAAATCAACTACATAGACACCTTTCTCCAATTTTCTAACGTTTTCAATAGCTTGCCTTAAAAAATAAGAAGGTAAATCAATGTTATGACAGAAATCCGCTTTTTGGCATTTTCTCAGCGAGAAACAGTCATTTTGTACCTGAAACACTGTAAGCGGTTTGGAGAGTCCAATAATGAAATGAGTCTCTCAAATCAACTACATAGACACCTTTCTCCAATTTTCTAACGTTTTCAATAGCTTGCCTTAAAAAATCAGAAGGTAAATCAATGTTATGACAGAAATCCGCTTTTTGGCATTTTCTCAGCGAGAAACAGTCATTTTGTACCTGAAACACTGTAAGTGGTTTGGTGAGTCCAATAATGAAATGAGTCTCTCAAATCAACTACATAGACTCCTTTCTCCAATTGTATGACGTTTTCAATAGCTTGCCTTGAAAAATCAGAAGGTAAATCAATGTTATGACAGAAATCCGCTTTTTGGCATTTTCTCAGCGAGAAACAGTCATTTTGTACCTGAAACACTGTAAGTGGTTTGGTGAGTCCAATAATGAAATGAGTCTCTCAAATCAACTACATAGACACCTTTCTCCAATTTTCTAACGTTTTCAATAGCTTGCCTTAAAAAATCAGAAGGTAAATCAATGTTATGACAGAAATCCGCTTTTTGGCATTTTCTCAGCGAGAAACAGTCATTTTGTACCTGAAACACTGTAAGTGGTTTGGTGAGTCCAATAATGAAATGAGTCTCTCAAATCAACTACATAGACTCCTTTCTCCAATTTTATGACGTTTTCAATAGCTTGCCTTGAAAAATCAGAAGGTAAATCAATGTTATGACAGAAATCCGCTTTTTGGCATTTTCTCAGCGAGAAACAGTCATTTTGTACCTGAAACACTGTAAGTGGTTTGGTGAGTCCAATAATGAAATGAGTCTCTCAAATCAACTACATAGACACCTTTCTCCAATTTTCTAACGTTTTCAATAGCTTGCCTTAAAAAATAAGAAGGTAAATCAATGTTATGACAGAAATCCGCTTTTTGGCATTTTCTCAGCGAGAAACAGTCATTTTGTACCTGAAACACTGTAAGTGGTTTGGTGAGTCCAATAATGAAATGAGTCTCTCAAATCAACTACATAGACACCTTTCTCCAATTTTCTAACGTTTTCAATAGCTTGCCTTAAAAAATCAGAAGGTAAATCAATGTTATGACAGAAATCCGCTTTTGGTCCTTTTCTCAGCGAGAAACAGTCATTTTGTACCTGAAACACTGTAAGTGGTTTGGTGAGTCCAATAATGAAATGAGTCTCTCAAATCAACTACATAGACTCCTTTCTCCAATTTTCCAACGTTTTCAATAGCTTGCCTTGAAAAATCAGAAGGTAAATCAATGTTATGACAGAAATCCGCTTTTTGGCATTTTCTCAGCGAGAAACAGTCATTTTGTACCTGAAACACTGTAAGTGGTTTGGTGAGTCCAATAATGAAATGAGTCTCTCAAATCAACTACATAGACACCTTTCTCCAATTTTCTAACGTTTTCAATAGCTTGCCTTAAAAAATCAGAAGGTAAATCAATGTTATGACAGAAATCCGCTTTTTGGCATTTTCTCAGCGAGAAACAGTCATTTTGTACCTGAAACACTGTAAGTGGTTTGGTGAGTCCAATAATGAAATGAGTCTCTCAAATCAACTACATAGACTCCTTTCTCCAATTTTATGACGTTTTCAATAGCTTGCCTTGAAAAATCAGAAGGTAAATCAATGTTATGACAGAAATCCGCTTTTTGGCATTTTCTCAGCGAGAAACAGTCATTTTGTACCTGAAACACTGTAAGTGGTTTGGTGAGTCCAATAATGAAATGAGTCTCTCAAATCAACTACATAGACACCTTTCTCCAATTTTCTAACGTTTTCAATAGCTTGCCTTAAAAAATAAGAAGGTAAATCAATGTTATGACACAAATCCGCTTTTTGGTATTTTCTCAGCGAGAAACAGTAATTTTGTACCTGAAACACTGTAAGCGGTTTGGAGAGTCCAATAATGAAATGAGTCTCGCAAATCAACTACATAGACACCTTTCTCCAATTTTCTAACGTTTTCAATAGCTTGCCTTAAAAAATCAGAAGGTAAATCAATGTTATGACAGAAATCCGCTTTTTGGCATTTTCTCAGCGAGAAACAGTCATTTTGTACCTGAAACACTGTAAGTGGTTTGGTGAGTCCAATAATGAAATGAGTCTCTCAAATCAACTACATAGACTCCTTTCTCCAATTTTCTAACGTTTTCAATAGATTGCCTTGAAAAATCAGAAGGTAAATCAATGTTATGACAGAAATCCGCTTTTTGGCAGTTTCTCAGCGAGAAACAGTCATTTTGTACCTGAAACACTGTAACTGGTTTGGTGAGTCCAATAATGAAATGAGTCTCTCAAATCAACTACATAGACACCTTTCTCCAATTTTCTAACGTTTTCAATAGCTTGCCTTAAAAAATCAGAAGGTAAATCAATGTTACGACAGAAATCCGCTTTTGGGCCTTTTCTCAGCGAGAAACAGTCATTTTGTACCTGAAACACTGTAAGTGGTTTGGTGAGTCCAATAATGAAATGAGTCTCTCAAATCAACTACATAGACTCCTTTCTCCAATTTTCCGACATTTTCAATAGCTTGCCTTGAAAAATCAGAAGGTAAATCAATGTTATGACAGAAATCCTCTTGTTGGCATTTTCTCAGCGAGAAACAGTCATTTTGTACCTGAAACACTGTAAGTGGTTTGGTGAGTCCAATAATGAAATGAGTCCCTCAAATCAACTACATAGACTCCTTTCTCCAATTTTCCAACGTTTTCAATAGCTTGCCTTGAAAAATCAGAAGGTAAATCAATGTTATGACAGAAATCCGCTTTTTGGCATTTTCTCAGCGAGAAACAGTCATTTTGTACCTGAAACACTGTAAGTGGTTTGGTGAGTCCAATAATGAAATGAGTCTCTCAAATCAACTACATAGACTCCTTTCTCCAATTTTCCGACATTTTCAATAGCTTGCCTTGAAAAATCAGAAGGTGAATCAATGTTATGACAGAAATCCGCTTTTTGGCATTTTCTCAGCGAGAAACAGTCATTTTGTACCTGAAACACTGTAAGTGGTTTGGTGAGTCCAATAATGAAATGAGTCTCTCAAATCAACTACATAGACACCTTTCTCCAATTTTCTAACGTTTTCAATAGCTTGCCTTAAAAAATCAGAAGGTAAATCAATGTTATGACAGAAATCCGCTTTTTGGCATTTTCTCAGCGAGAAACAGTCATTTTGTACCTGAAACACTGTAAGTGGTTTGGTGAGTCCAATAATGAAATGAGTCTCTCAAATCAACTACATAGACTCCTTTCTCCAATTTTATGACGTTTTCAATAGCTTGCCTTGAAAAATCAGAAGGTAAATCAATGTTATGACAGAAATCCGCTTTTTGGCATTTTCTCAGCGAGAAACAGTCATTTTGTACCTGAAACACTGTAAGTGGTTTGGTGAGTCCAATAATGAAATGAGTCTCTCAAATCAACTACATAGACACCTTTCTCCAATTTTCTAACGTTTTCAATAGCTTGCCTTAAAAAATCAGAAGGTAAATCAATGTTATGACAGAAATCCGCTTTTTGGCATTTTCTCAGCGAGAAACAGTCATTTTGTACCTGAAACACTGTAAGTGGTTTGGTGAGTCCAATAATGAAATGAGTCTCTCAAATCAACTACATAGACTCCTTTCTCCAATTTTATGACGTTTTCAATAGCTTGCCTTGAAAAATCAGAAGGTAAATCAATGTTATGACAGAAATCCGCTTTTTGGTATTTTCTCAGCGAGAAACAGTCATTTTGTACCTGAAACACTGTAAGCGGTTTGGAGAGTCCAATAATGAAATGAGTCTCGCAAATCAACTACATAGACACCTTTCTCCAATTTTCTAACGTTTTCAATAGCTTGCCTTAAAAAATCAGAAGGTAAATCAATGTTATGACAGAAATCCGCTTTTTGGCATTTTCTCAGCGAGAAACAGTCATTTTGTACCTGAAACACTGTAAGTGGTTTGGTGAGTCCAATAATGAAATGAGTCTCTCAAATCAACTACATAGACTCCTTTCTCCAATTTTCTAACGTTTTCAATAGCTTGCCTTGAAAAATCAGAAGGTAAATCAATGTTATGACAGAAATCCGCTTTTTGGCATTTTCTCAGCGAGAAACAGTCATTTTGTACCTGAAACACTGTAAGTGGTTTGGTGAGTCCAATAATGAAATGAGTCTCTCAAATCAACTACATAGACTCCTTTCTCCAATTTTCCAACGTTTTCAATAGCTTGCCTTAAAAAATCAGAAGGTAAATCAATGTTATGACAGAAATCCGCTTTTTGGCATTTTCTCAGCGAGAAACAGTCATTTTGTACCTGAAACACTGTAAGTGGTTTGGTGAGTCCAATAATGAAATTAGTCTCTCAAATCAACTACATAGACTCCTTTCTCCAATTTTATGACGTTTTCAATAGCTTGCCTTGAAAAATCAGAAGGTAAATCAATGTTATGACAGAAATCCGCTTTTTGGCATTTTCTCAGCGAGAAACAGTCATTTTGTACCTGAAACACTGTAAGTGGTTTGGTGAGTCCAATAATGAAATGAGTCTCTCATATCAACTACATAGACTCCTTTCTCCAATTTTCCGACATTTTCAATAGCTTGCCTTGAAAAATCAGAAGGTAAATCAATGTTATGACAGAAATCCGCTTTTTGGCATTTTCTCAGCGAGAAACAGTCATTTTATACCTGAAACACTGTAAGTGGTTTGGTGAGTCCAATAATGAAATGAGTCTCTCAAATCAACTACATAGACACCTTTCTCCAATTTTCTAACGTTTTCAATAGCTTGCCTTGAAAAATCAGAAGGTAAATCAATGTTATGACAGAAATCCGCTTTTTGGCATTTTCTCAGCGAGAAACAGTCATTTTGTACCTGAAACACTGTAAGTGGTTTGGTGAGTCCAATAATGAAATGAGTCTCTCAAATCAACTACATAGACTCCTTTCTCCAATTTTCCAACGTTTTCAATAGCTTGCCTTAAAAAATCAGAAGGTAAATCAATGTTATGACAGAAATCCGCTTTTTGGCATTTTCTCAGCGAGAAACAGTCATTTTGTACCTGAAACACTGTAAGTGGTTTGGTGAGTCCAATAATGAAATTAGTCTCTCAAATCAACTACATAGACTCCTTTCTCCAATTTTATGACGTTTTCAATAGCTTGCCTTGAAAAATCAGAAGGTAAATCAATGTTATGACAGAAATCCGCTTTTTGGCATTTTCTCAGCGAGAAACAGTCATTTTGTACCTGAAACACTGTAAGTGGTTTGGTGAGTCCAATAATGAAATGAGTCTCTCAAATCAACTACATAGACTCCTTTCTCCAATTTTCCGACATTTTCAATAGCTTGCCTTGAAAAATCAGAAGGTAAATCAATGTTATGACAGAAATCCGCTTTTTGGCATTTTCTCAGCGAGAAACAGTCATTTTATACCTGAAACACTGTAAGTGGTTTGGTGAGTCCAATAATGAAATGAGTCTCTCAAATCAACTACATAGACACCTTTCTCCAATTTTCTAACGTTTTCAATAGCTTGCCTTAAAAAATCAGAAGGTAAATCAATGTTATGACACAAATCCGCTTTTTGGTATTTTCTCAGCGAGAAACAGTTATTTTGTACCTGAAACACTGTAAGCGGTTTGGAGAGTCCAATAATGAAATGAGTCTCGCAAATCAACTACATAGACACCTTTCTCCAATTTTCTAACGTTTTCAATAGCTTGCCTTAAAAAATCCGAAGGTAAATCAATGTTATGACAGTAATCCGCTTTTTGGCATTTTCTCAGCGAGAAACAGTCATTTTGTACCTGAAACACTGTAAGTGGTTTGGTGAGTCCAATAATGAAATGAGTCTCTCAAATCAACTACATAGACTCCTTTCTCCAATTTTCTAACGTTTTCAATAGCTTGCCTTGAAAAATCAGAAGGTAAATCAATGTTATGACAGAAATCCGCTTTTTGGCATTTTCTCAGCGAGAAACAGTCATTTTGTACCTGAAACACTGTAAGTGGTTTGGTGAGTCCAATAATGAAATGAGTCCCTCAAATCAACTACATAGACACCTTTCTCCAATTTTCCAACGTTTTCAATAGCTTGCCTTAAAAAATCAGAAGGTAAATCAATGTTATGACAGAAATCCGCTTTTTGGCATTTTCTCAGCGAGAAACAGTCATTTTGTACCTGAAACACTGTAAGTGGTTTGGTGAGTCCAATAATGAAATGAGTCTCTCAAATCAACTACATAGACACCTTTCTCCAATTTTCTAACGTTTTCAATAGCTTGCCTTAAAAAATAAGAAGGTAAATCAATGTTATGACAGAAATCCGCTTTTTGGCATTTTCTCAGCGAGAAACAGTCATTTTGTACCTGAAACACTGTAAGTGGTTTGGTGAGTCCAATAATGAAATGAGTCTCTCAAATCAACTACATAGACTCCTTTCTCCAATTTTCCGACATTTTCAATAGCTTGCCTTGAAAAATCAGAAGGTAAATCAATGTTATGACAGAAATCCGCTTTTTGGCATTTTCTCAGCGAGAAACAGTCATTTTGTACCTGAAACACTGTAAGTGGTTTGGTTAGTCCAATAATGAAATGAGTCCCTCAAATCAACTACATAGACACCTTTCTCCAATTTTCCAACGTTTTCAATAGCTTGCCTTAAAAAATCAGAAGGTAAATCAATGTTATGACAGAAATCCGCTTTTTGGCATTTTCTCAGCGAGAAACAGTCATTTTGTACCTGAAACACTGTAAGTGGTTTGGTGAGTCCAATAATGAAATGAGTCTCTCAAATCAACTACATAGACTCCTTTCTCCAATTTTCTGACGTTTTCAATAGCTTGCCTTAAAAAATCAGAAGGTAGGATTCTTAATAGGACTAGCTGTTAATATCCCTAAAATATATCAGCACGATAACTCCTATCGGACATGACTGTGGGGTGGAGTTTGGACAGGATCGCGGGGCACCACCAAATCTACACGTCATCAGTTGTGTGCCTTGTCTTCATCAGGTGTTTCGGCCTCTTAACACAATACACCCTCTTCCAAGGTTGGCCTGCCACAGGCTGATCAGACCTGGGTGTGTGTCATATGGTGGCACCCCGTGGTCATCAAACAGCCCATGTTGCATCCCTCCGTTTCAGCCACAGCCAGTGACTGCTCCGTTCGGCTGCTTTGGCAAGTTCTTTTATTGCCTTCCGCTGGGCCTGTCCTCTGATCCCAACTTCCTTCAGGAGCCGTGTGGTGGACCTGGCTACAAAGCCTCGGCAGCCAACCTCCACTGGCCACACCTTTACGTTCCATCCCCGCGCCTCAGCATCAGCTGCTAGGTTAGCATAACGCAGCCTTTTTCTTTCGAATGCTTCGTCGATGTTATCCTCCCACGGGACAGTCAGCTCCACAATGAAGACACGCCGGCAGGACTTGGACCAGAGGACCAAATCTGGGCGCAGGTTGGTTGCTGCGATTTCTGGCGGGAAAGTGAGCCTCTGGCTGAGGTCTACCCGCATTTCCCAATCCCGGGCTGTGTCCAGTGGGCCTGAGTTTGGAGGTGATGGCTTGGTTCTCCGTTTCTCCCCTTGTCGGACGAATGTTGTCTTCCGTGGGAGGGTGGTCTGGGTTTTGAAAGGCATGGCGTTGATGGTGACCCTCTTGTCCTCAAGTTCGGCAGCCAAGCCCTTCAACCCTTGGTTATGGCGCCAGGTGTATCTTCCTTGAGTCAGGCTGGTCTTGCAACCCACCAGGATGTGTTTGAGGGTTGCTGGGGCTGCACACTGCAGGCAGGCTGGGTCCTCTCCATACCAGAGATGTAGGTTGGTTGGAGAGGGCAGGACATCATAAGTGGCTCTGATGATGAAGCTGAGCCTATTAGCCTCCATGCTCCACATCTCATTCCACGTGATTTTCCTCCTCTCCACACCCTCCCACCTCATCCAGCGTCCTTGCTGGGCTTGGGAGACTGCCTTGGCACACCTGGCTGCCTCCCCCTGGTTGCGCACCTCCTCAACCACCATGTGTCGCCGTTCAGACGGAGTAGCCTTTTGCCAAGCGGGTGTTGTTGCTTCCAGGCCAAGACCCCCTCTGCCATGTTGGACTCGTCCCACTATATCCCGGTGTCTGAGGGTGGTCTTTGCCACTGCTACTGCTGCAGATGGTTTCCATTTCCTCCCTGTTGCCAGGTTTGGAGCCGCATCTCTGACGCATGGGTCCCGGGATTCTGTAAGAGTCATTTCCACCCTTGTTTTGGCACATTTGTACTCCTCCACCAGGCTTGAGATTGGAAGGGAGAGCGCTCCATTGCCATACAGGCCTATGCTGGAAAGGCATCTCGGCAGTCCAAGCCACTTCCTCACTTGGGCATTCACCAGTCTCTCAAGCCGATTGACATGAGATAAGGTGACCTCATAGATGGAAATTGGCCACATGAGACGAGGTAGCAGCCCAAACTTAAAGCACCATAGCTTTAATTTTCCAGGGAGAGCAGTGTTGTTAATCTGCTTGAGGCCGCTGATTGTATCCTGCCTGAGTTGTTCCACCTGCTCAGAGTCTTTAAGTTCTGCGCTATACCATCGGCCAAGGCTTTTGATAGGCTTCTCCAGAACTGTTGGGATTGGCTGGTCGTCCACATAGAACCTTGCATTGGTGAGCTTACCTTTGACAATGGAGATGCTACGGGATTTGCTGGGTTTAATCTCCATTCGTGCCCATTTGATGTTTCCCCGGAGTTTCTCCAGCAGACGTTTGGTACATGCGACCGTTGTTGTTATTGTCGTCATGTCGTCCATGTACGCCCTGATTGGGGGAAGACGGAGCCCGCTCTTCAATCGTTCTCCTCCAACCACCCATCGTGATGCACGAATAAGTAGCTCCATTGCCATTGTAAACACCAGTGGCGAGATGGTGCAGCCCGCCATAATGCCTATCTCAAGGTGCTGCCAGGCAGTTGTACTATCCTGTGCTGTAACACAGAATTGGAGATCCTGGAAGTAGGCTTTGACTAGACTTGTGATGCCTTCTTTCAAGTGAAAGAAGTTGAACGCTGTCCACAAGATCTCATGAGGCACTGACCCGAAGGCATTGGCAAGATCTAAAAACACCACATGCAGGTCTTTCTTCTCCTTCTTGGCCGTCTGTACTTGGTGCCCGATGACATTTGTGTGTTCCAAGTAACCTGAGAACCCAATTATCCCTGCCTTTTGCACTGAGGTGTCAACAAAGTTGTTCGCCAGCAGGAATGCTGAGAGCCTACGGGCCACGACACTGAAGAAAATCTTTCCTTCCACATTGAGAAGGCTGATCTGGCGAAACTGCTCGATGGTTGAGGAATTCTTCTCTTTGGGAATCAGGATCCCTCCTGCCCGTCGCCATGCCTTTGGTATCATTCCTTTTTCCCATGCCACTTTCATAAGCTTCCAGAGGTATTTCAAGATGCCTGGCGTGTTCTTATACACCCTGTATGGAATGCCGTTGGGCCCCGGGGCTGAAGCTGTTCTTGCCCGTTTTACTGTGCTCTCAACTTCGCTCCATGTGGGGGGCCTTGTTTCCATCTGGTGCTCAGGTGGTTGGATGGGTGGCATATCCTCCGGAATGCTGGCTGGCACATGCCTCTGTTTGTCGGAGTAGGTCTTCCGAAGATGTTCTTCCAGTTCTCTTATGGGTACTTTGAGGGTCCCAGATTTCTCCCTGACAAAGAGGTCCTTAACAAATTTATAGGGATCTCTGTAGAAGGCAGTCCTCGTTCGCTCTCTCTTCTTATGTTGCCTTCTCAGGCATTCTGCTCTTCGCAGTGCTGCCAGACGCTGCTTGATGTCGCCCTGTAGTGCCCCAAGGCCTTTCCTTTCCACTTCCGTGGCCTTCTTCCATTGTTTCCTCAGGCACCTCCTTTCTTTCACGAGTCTCTGAATCTCTTGTTGTCTCCTGGACTTGAGATGAGCAGATGGTTCCTTCTGTGTCTGCAAGTTCTCACGTTTCACACCAAATCTCTCTGCTCCATAGCTATAAATGGTCTCTCCGATCTTGTCCAGTTTTTTCTCCACACCCCCTTTCAGACCTTCTAAAAGGTGGACGAGGTCTGTGTCTGTGGTTTCCCACTCCTTTTTCTGACAGGATTTAGGCCACAAGATTTGAGGTTTTCGTCCAGTCAGCCTCCGCTCTACTGCTGTCTGTGGCTGGATGGGCTCTGGGCTGATGTTCATAAATGGATCTGTGCTTGATTGAGCTTCGTCTGGGGTTCTGATACCCTGTGGACTGTGGTGAATATCCTGCCATTGGGCTTCACTCGACTGATTTGCCCTACCTCTAAGGAAGTAATGGTCAATGCGAGGCCCCTTGCTAAGCTCTCTCAGACACTTGAAACAATGTTATTACAGAAATCCGCTTTTTGGCAGTTTCTCAGCGAGAAACAGTCATTTTGAACCTGAAACACTGTAAGAGGTTTTGTGAGTCCAATAATGAAGGGGCCTTGAAAAATCAGAAGGTAAATCAATGTTATGACAGAAATCCGCTTTTTGGCATTTTCTCAGCGAGAAACAGTCATTTTGTACCTGAAACACTGTAAGTGGTTTGGTGAGTCCAATAATGAAATGAGTCTCTCAAATCAACTACATAGACTCCTTTCTCCAATTTTCCGACATTTTCAATAGCTTGCCTTGAAAAATCAGAAGGTAAATCAATGTTATGACAGAAATCCGCTTTTTGGCATTTTCTCAGCGAGAAACAGTCATTTTGTACCTGAAACACTGTAAGTGGTTTGGTGAGTCCAATAATGAAATGAGTCTCTCAAATCAACTACATAGACACCTTTCTCCAATTTTCTAACGTTTTCAATAGCTTGCCTTAAAAAATAAGAAGGTAAATCAATGTTATGACAGAAATCCGCTTTTTGGCATTTTCTCAGCGAGAAACAGTCATTTTGTACCTGAAACACTGTAAGTGGTTTGGTGAGTCCAATAATGAAATGAGTCTCTCAAATCAACTACATAGACTCCTTTCTCCAATTTTCTAACGTTTTCAATAGCTTGCCTTGAAAAATCAGAAGGTAAATCAATGTTATGACAGAAATCCGCTTTTTGGCATTTCTCAGCGAGAAACAGTCATTTTGTACCTGAAACACTGTAAGTGGTTTGGTGAGTCCAATAATGAAATGAGTCCCTCAAATCAACTACATAGACACCTTTCTCCAATTTTCCAACGTTTTCAATAGCTTGCCTTAAAAAATCAGAAGGTAAATCAATGTTATGACAGAAATCCGCTTTTTGGCCTTTTCTCAGCGAGAAACGGTCATTTTGTACCTGAAACACTGTAAGTGGTTTGGTGAGTCCAATAATGAAATGAGTCTCTCAAATCAACTACATGGACTCCTTTCTCCAATTTTCTGACGTTTTCCATAGCTTGCCTTAAAAAATCAGAAGGTAAATCAATGTTATGACAGAAATCCGCTTTTTGGCAGTTTCTCAGCGAGAAACAGTCATTTTGTACCTGAAACACTGTAAGTGGTTTGGTGAGTCCAATAATGAAATGAGTCTCTCAAATCAACTACATGGACTCCTTTCTCCAATTTTCTGACGTTTTCCATAGCTTGCCTTAAAAAATCAGAAGGTAAATCAATGTTACGACAGAAATCCGCTTTTTGGCAGTTTCTCAGCGAGAAACAGTCATTTTGTACCTGAAACACTGTAAGTGGTTTGGTGAGTCCAATAATGAAATGAGTCGCTCAAATCAACTACATAGACTCCTTTCTCCAATTTTCTGACGTTTTCAATAGCTTGCCTTAAAAAATCAGAAGGTAGGATTCTTAATAGGACTAGCTGTTAATATCCCTAAAATATATCAGCACGATAACTCCTATCGGACATGACTGTTGGGTGGAGTTTGGACAGGATCGCGGGGCACCACCAAATCTACACGTCATCAGTTGTGTGCCTTGTCTTCATCAGGTGTTTCGGCCTCTTAACACAATACACCCTCTTCCAAGGTTGGCCTGCCACAGGCTGATCAGACCTGGGTGTGTGTCATATGGTGGCACCCCGTGGTCATCAAACAGCCCATGTTGCATCCCTCCGTTTCAGCCACAGCCAGTGACTGCTCCGTTCGGCTGATTTGGCAAGTTATTTTATTGCCTTCCGCTGGGCCTGTCCTCTGATCCCAACTTCCTTCAGGAGCCGTGTGGTGGACCTGGCTACAAAGCCTCGGCAGCCAACCTCCACTGGCCACACCTTTACGTTCCATCCCCGCGCCTCAGCATCAGCTGCTAGGTTAGCATAACGCAGCCTTTTTCTTTCGAATGCTTCGTCGATGTTATCCTCCCACGGGACAGTCAGCTCCACAATGAAGACACGCCGGCAGGACTTGGACCAGAGGACCAAATCTGGGCGCAGGTTGGTTGCTGCGATTTCTGGCGGGAAAGTGAGCCTCTGGCTGAGGTCTACCCGCATTTCCCAATCCCGGGCTGTGTCCAGTGGGCCTTAGTTTGGAGGTGATGGCTTGGTTCTCCGTTTCTCCCCTTGTCGGACGAATGTTGTCTTCCGTGGGAGGGTGGTCTGGGTTTTGAAAGGCATGGCGTTGATGGTGACCCTCTTGTCCTCAAGTTCGGCAGCCAAGCCCTTCAACACTTGGTTATGGCGCCAGGTGTATCTTCCTTGAGTCAGGCTGGTCTTGCAACCCACCAGGATGTGTTTGAGGGTTGCTGGGGCTGCACACTGCAGGCAGGCTGGGTCCTCTCCATACCAGAGATGTAGGTTGGTTGGAGAGGGCAGGACATCATAAGTGGCTCTGATGATGAAGCTGAGCCTATTAGCCTCCATGCTCCACATCTCATTCCACGTGATTTTCCTCCTCTCCACACCCTCCCACCTCATCCAGCGTCCTTGCTGGGCTTGGGAGACTGCCTTGGCACACCTGGCTGCCTCCTCCTGGTTGCGCACCTCCTCAACCACCATGTGTCGCCGTTCAGACGGAGTAGCCTTTTGCCAAGCGGGTGTTGTTGCTTCCAGGCCAAGACCCCCTCTGCCATGTTGGACTCGTCCCACTATATCCCGGTGTCTGAGGGTGGTCTTTGCCACTGCTACTGCTGCAGATGGTTTCCATTTCCTCCCTGTTGCCAGGTTTGGAGCCGCATCTCTGACGCATGGGTCCCGGGATTCTGTAAGAGTCATTTCCACCCTTGTTTTGGCACATTTGTACTCCTCCACCAGGCTTGAGATTGGAAGGGAGAGCGCTCCATTGCCATACAGGCCTATGCTGGAAAGGCATCTCGGCAGTCCAAGCCACTTCCTCACTTGGGCATTCACCAGTCTCTCAAGCCGATTGACATGAGATAAGGTGACCTCATAGATGGAAATTGGCCACATGAGGCGAGGTAGCAGCCCAAACTTAAAGCACCATAGCTTCAATTTTCCAGGGAGAGCAGTGTTGTTAATCTGCTTGAGGCCGCTGATTGTATCCTGCCTGAGTTGTTCCACCTGCTCAGAGTCTTTAAGTTCTGCGCTATACCATCGGCCAAGGCTTTTGATAGGCTTCTCCAGAACTTGTTGGGATTGGCTGGTCGTCCAAATGGAACCTTGCATTGGTGAGCTTACCTTTGACAATGGAGATGCTCCATTCGTGCCCATTTGATGTTTCCCCGGAGTTTCTCCAGCAGACGTTTGGTACATGCGACCGTTGTTGTTATTGTCGTCATGTCGTCCATGTACGCCCTGATTGGGGGAAGACGGAGCCCGCTCTCAATCGTTCTCCTCCAACCACCCATCGTGATGCACGAATAAGTAGCTCCATTGCCATTGTAAACACCAGTGGCGAGATGGTGCAGCCCGCCATAATGCCTATCTCAAGGTGCTGCCAGGCAGTTGTACTATCCTGTGCTGTAACACAGAATTGGAGATCCTGGAAGTAGGCTTTGACTAGACTTGTGATGCCCTCTGGCACTTGAAAGAAGTTGAACGCTGTCCACAAGATCTCATGAGGCACTGACCCGAAGGCATTGGCAAGATCTAAAAACACCACATGCAGGTCTTTCTTCTCCTTCTTGGCCGTCTGTACTTGGTGCCAGATGACATTTGTGTGTTCCAAGCAACCTGAGAACCCAATTATCCCTGCCTTTTGCACTGAGGTGTCAACAAAGTTGTTCGCCAGCAGGAATGCTGAGAGCCTACGGGCCACGACACTGAAGAAAATCTTTCCTTCCACATTGAGAAGGCTGATCTGGCGAAACTGCTCGATGGTTGAGGAATTCTTCTCTTTGGGAATCAGGATCCCTCCTGCCTGTCGCCATGCCTTTGGTATCATTCCTTTTTCCCATGCCACTTTCATAAGCTTCCAGAGGTATTTCAAGACGCCTGGCGTGTTCTTATACACCCTGTATGGAATGCCGTTGGGCCCCGGGGCTGAAGCTGTTCTTGCCCGTTTTACTGTGCTCTCAACTTCGCTCCATGTGGGGGGCCTTGTTTCCATCTGGTGCTCAGGTGGTTGGATGGGTGGCATATCCTCCGGAATGCTGGCTGGCACATGCCTCTGTTTGTCGGAGTAGGTCTTCCGAAGATGTTCTTCCAGTTCTCTTATGGGTACTTTGAGGGTCCCAGATTTCTCCCTGACCAAGAGGTCCTTAACAAATTTATAGGGATCTCTGTAGAAGGCAGTCCTCGTTCGCTCTCTCTTCTTATGTTGCCTTCTCAGGCATTCTGCTCTTCGCAGTGCTGCCAGACGCTGCTTGATGTCGCCCTGTAGTGCCCCAAGGCCTTTCCTTTCCACTTCCGTGGCCTTCTTCCATTGTTTCCTCAGGCACCTCCTTTCTTTCACGAGTCTCTGAATCTCTTGTTGTCTCCTGGACTTGAGATGAGCAGATGGTTCCTTCTGGGTCTGCAAGTTCTCACGTTTCACACCAAATCTCTCTGCTCCATAGCTATAAATGGTCTCTCCGATCTTGTCCAGTTTTTTCTCCACACCCCCTTTCAGACCTTCTAAAAGGTGGACGAGGTCTGTGTCTGTGGTTTCCCACTCCTTTTTCTGACAGGATTTAGGCCACAAGATTTGAGGTTTTCGTCCAGTCAGCCTCCGCTCTACTGCTGTCTGTGGCTGGATGGGCTCTGGGCTGATGTTCATAAATGGATCTGTGCTTGATTGAGCTTCGTCTGGGGTTCTGATACCCTGTGGACTGTGGTGAATATCCTGCCACTGGGCTTCACTCGACTGATTTGCCCTACCTCTAAGGAAGTAATGGTCAATGCGAGGCCCCTTGCTAAGCTCTCTCAGACACTTGAAACAATGTTATTACAGAAATCCGCTTTTTGGCAGTTTCTCAGCGAGAAACAGTCATTTTGAACCTGAAACACTGTAAGTGGTTTGGTGAGTCCAATAATGAAATGGGTCTCTCAAATCAACTACATAGACTCCTTTCTCCAATTTTCTGACGTTTTCAATAGCTTGCCTTAAAAAATCACAAGGTAAATCAATGTTATGACAGAAATCCGCTTTTTGGCATTTTCTCAGCGAGAAACAGTCATTTTGTACCTGAAACACTGTAAGTGGTTTGGTGAGTCCAATAATGAAATGAGTCCCTCAAATCAACTACATAGACACCTTTCTCCAATTTTCCAACGTTTTCAATAGCTTGCCTTAAAAAATAAGAAGGTAAAACAATGTTATTACAGAAATCCGCTTTTTGGCATTTTCTCAGCGAGAAACAGTCATTTTGTACCTGAAACACTGTAAGTGGTTTGGTGCGTCCAATAATGAAATGAGTCTCTCAAATCAACTACAGAGACTCCTTTCTCCAATTTTCTGACGTTTTCAATAGCTTGCCTTAAAAAATCACAAGGTAAATCAATGTTATGACAGAAATCCGCTTTTTGGCATTTTCTCATCGAGAAACAGTCATTTTGTACCTGAAACACTGTAAGTGGTTTGGTGAGTCCAATAATGAAATGAGGCGCTCAAATCAACTACATAGACACCTTTCTCCAATTTTCCAACGTTTTCAATAGCTTGCCTTAAAAAATCAGAAGGTAAATCAATGTTATGACAGAAATCCGCTTTTTGGCATTTTCTCAGCGAGAAACAGTCATTTTGTACCTGAAACACTGTAAGTGGTTTGGTGAGTCCAATAATGAAATGAGTCTCTCAAATCAACTACATAGACTCCTTTCTCCAATTTTCTGACGTTTTCAATAGCTTGCCTTAAAAAATCAGAAGGTAGGATTCTTAATAGGACTAGCTGTTAATATCCCTAAAATATATCAGCACGATAACTCCTATCGGACATGACTGTGGGGTGGAGTTTGGACAGGATCGCGGGGCACCACCAAATCTACACGTCATCAGTTGTGTGCCTTGTCTTCATCAGGTGTTTCGGCCTCTTAACACAATACACCCTCTTCCAAGGTTGGCCTGCCACAGGCTGATCAGACCTGGGTGTGTGTCATATGGTGGCACCCCGTGGTCATCAAACAGCCCATGTTGCATCCCTCCGTTTCAGCCACAGCCAGTGACTGCTCCGTTCGGCTGCTTTGGCAAGTTCTTTTATTGCCTTCCGCTGGGCCTGTCCTCTGATCCCAACTTCCTTCAGGAGCCGTGTGGTGGACCTGGCTACAAAGCCTCGGCAGCCAACCTCCACTGGCCACACCTTTACGTTCCATCCCCGCGCCTCAGCATCAGCTGCTAGGTTAGCATAACGCAGCCTTTTTCTTTCGAATGCTTCGTCGATGTTATCCTCCCACGGGACAGTCAGCTCCACAATGAAGACACGCCGGCAGGACTTGGACCAGAGGACCAAATCTGGGCGCAGGTTGGTTGCTGCGATTTCTGGCGGGAAAGTGAGCCTCTGGCTGAGGTCTACCCGCATTTCCCAATCCCGGGCTGTGTCCAGTGGGCCTGAGTTTGGAGGTGATGGCTTGGTTCTCCGTTTCTCCCCTTGTCGGACGAATGTTGTCTTCCGTGGGAGGGTGGTCTGGGTTTTGAAAGGCATGGCGTTGATGGTGACCCTCTTGTCCTCAAGTTTGGCAGCCAAGCCCTTCAACCCTTGGTTATGGCGCCAGGTGTATCTTCCTTGAGTCAGGCTGGTCTTGCAACCCACCAGGATGTGTTTGAGGGTTGCTGGGGCTGCACACTGCAGGCAGGCTGGGTCCTCTCCATACCAGAGATGTAGGTTGGTTGGAGAGGGCAGGACATCATAAGTGGCTCTGATGATGAAGCTGAGCCTATTAGCCTCCATGCTCCACATCTCATTCCACGTGATTTTCCTCCTCTCCACACCCTCCCACCTCATCCAGCGTCCTTGCTGGGCTTGGGAGACTGCCTTGGCACACCTGGCTGCCTCCCCCTGGTTGCGCACCTCCTCAACCACCATGTGTCGCCGTTCAGACGGAGTAGCCTTTTGCCAAGCGGGTGTTGTTGCTTCCAGGCCAAGACCCCCTCTGCCATGTTGGACTCGTCCCACTATATCCCGGTGTCTGAGGGTGGTCTTTGCCACTGCTACTGCTGCAGATGGTTTCCATTTCCTCCCTGTTGCCAGGTTTGGAGCCGCATCTCTGACGCATGGGTCCCGGGATTCTGTAAGAGTCATTTCCACCCTTGTTTTGGCACATTTGTACTCCTCCACCAGGCTTGAGATTGGAAGGGAGAGCGCTCCATTGCCATACAGGCCTATGCTGGAAAGGCATCTCGGCAGTCCAAGCCACTTCCTCACTTGGGCATTCACCAGTCTCTCAAGCCGATTGACATGAGATAAGGTGACCTCATAGATGGAAATTGGCCACATGAGGCGAGGTAGCAGCCCAAACTTAAAGCACCATAGCTTTAATTTTCCAGGGAGAGCAGTGATGTTAATCTGCTTGAGGCCGCTGATTGTATCCTGCCTGAGTTGTTCCACCTGCTCAGAGTCTTTAAGTTCTGCGCTATACCATCGGCCAAGGCTTTTGATAGGCTTCTCCAGAACTGTTGGGATTGGCTGGTCGTCCACATAGAACCTTGCATTGGTGAGCTTACCTTTGACAATGGAGATGCTACGGGATTTGCTGGGTTTAATCTCCATTCGTGCCCATTTGATGTTTCCCCGGAGTTTCTCCAGCAGACGTTTGGTACATGCGACCGTTGTTGTTATTGTCGTCATGTCGTCCATGTACGCCCTGATTGGGGGAAGACGGAGCCCGCTCTTCAATCGTTCTCCTCCAACCACCCATCGTGATGCACGAATAAGTAGCTCCATTGCCATTGTAAACACCAGTGGCGAGATGGTGCAGCCCGCCATAATGCCTATCTCAAGGTGCTGCCAGGCAGTTGTACTATCCTGTGCTGTAACACAGAATTGGAGATCCTGGAAGTAGGCTTTGACTAGACTTGTGATGCCCTCTGGCACTTGAAAGAAGTTGAACGCTGTCCACAAGATCTCATGAGGCACTGACCCGAAGGCATTGGCAAGATCTAAAAACACCACATGCAGGTCTTTCTTCTCCTTCTTGGCCGTCTGTACTTGGTGCCCGATGACATTTGTGTGTTCCAAGTAACCTGAGAACCCACTTATCCCTGCCTTTTGCACTGAGGTGTCAACAAAGTTGTTCGCCAGCAGGAATGCTGAGAGCCTACGGGCCACGACACTGAAGAAAATCTTTCCTTCCACATTGAGAAGGCTGATCTGGCGAAACTGCTCGATGGTTGAGGAATTCTTCTCTTTGGGAATCAGGATCCCTCCTGCCCGTCGCCATGCCTTTGGTATCATTCCTTTTCCCATGCCACTTTCATAAGCTTCCAGAGGTATTTCAAGATGCCTGGCGTGTTCTTATACACCCTGTATGGAATGCCGTTGGGCCCCGGGGCTGAAGCTGTTCTTGCCCGTTTTACTGTGCTCTCAACTTCGCTCCATGTGGGGGGCCTTGTTTCCATCTGGTGCTCAGGTGGTTGGATGGGTGGCATATCCTCCGGAATGCTGGCTGGCACATGCCTCTGTTTGTCGGAGTAGGTCTTCCGAAGATGTTCTTCCAGTTCTCTTATGGGTACTTTGAGGGTCCCAGATTTCTCCCTGACAAAGAGGTCCTTAACAAATTTATAGGGATCTCTGTAGAAGGCAGTCCTCGTTCGCTCTCTCTTCTTATGTTGCCTTCTCAGGCATTCTGCTCTTCGCAGTGCTGCCAGACGCTGCTTGATGTCGCCCTGTAGTGCCCCAAGGCCTTTCCTTTCCACTTCCGTGGCCTTCTTCCATTGTTTCCTCAGGCACCTCCTTTCTTTCACGAGTCTCTGAATCTCTTGTTGTCTCCTGGACTTGAGATGAGCAGATGGTTCCTTCTGTGTCTGCAAGTTCTCACGTTTCACACCAAATCTCTCTGCTCCATAGCTATAAATGGTCTCTCCGATCTTGTCCAGTTTTTTCTCCACACCCCCTTTCAGACCTTCTAAAAGGTGGACGAGGTCTGTGTCTGTGGTTTCCCACTCCTTTTTCTGACAGGATTTAGGCCACAAGATTTGAGGTTTTCGTCCAGTCAGCCTCCGCTCTACTGCTGTCTGTGGCTGGATGGGCTCTGGGCTGATGTTCATAAATGGATCTGTGCTTGATTGAGCTTCGTCTGGGGTTCTGATACCCTGTGGACTGTGGTGAATATCCTGCCATTGGGCTTCACTCGACTGATTTGCCCTACCTCTAAGGAAGTAATGGTCAATGCGAGGCCCCTTGCTAAGCTCTCTCAGACACTTGAAACAATGTTATTACAGAAATCCGCTTTTTGGCAGTTTCTCAGCGAGAAACAGTCATTTTGAACCTGAAACACTGTAAGTGGTTTGGTGAGTCCAATAATGAAGGGGCCTTGAAAAATCAGAAGGTAAATCAATGTTATGACAGAAATCCGCTTTTTGGCATTTTCTCAGCGAGAAACAGTCATTTTGTACCTGAAACACTGTAAGTGGTTTGGTGAGTCCAATAATGAAATGAGTCTCTCAAATCAACTACATAGACACCTTTCTCCAATTTTCTAACGTTTTCAATAGCTTGCCTTAAAAAATAAGAAGGTAAATCAATGTTATGACACAAATCCGCTTTTTGGTATTTTCTCAGCGAGAAACAGTCATTTTGTACCTGAAACACTGTAAGCGGTTTGGAGAGTCCAATAATGAAATGAGTCTCGCAAATCAACTACATAGACACCTTTCTCCAATTTTCTAACGTTTTCAATAGCTTGCCTTAAAAAATCAGAAGGTAAATCAATGTTATGACAGAAATCCGCTTTTTGGCATTTTCTCAGCGAGAAACAGTCATTTTGTACCTGAAACACTGTAAGTGGTTTGGTGAGTCCAATAATGAAATGAGTCTCTCAAATCAACTACATAGACTCCTTTCTCCAATTTTCTAACGTTTTCAATAGCTTGCCTTGAAAAATCAGAAGGTAAATCAATGTTATGACAGAAATCCGCTTTTTGGCATTTTCTCAGCGAGAAACAGTCATTTTGTACCTGAAACACTGTAAGTGGTTTGGTGAGTCCAATAATGAAATGAGTCTCTCAAATCAACTACATAGACACCTTTCTCCAATTTTCTAACGTTTTCAATAGCTTGCCTTAAAAAATCAGAAGGTAAATCAATGTTATGACAGAAATCCGCTTTTGGGCCTTTTCTCAGCGAGAAACAGTCATTTTGTACCTGAAACACTGTAAGTGGTTTGGTGAGTCCAATAATGAAATGAGTCTCTCAAATCAACTACATAGACTCCTTTCTCCAATTTTCCGACTTTTTCAATAGCTTGCCTTGAAAAATCAGAAGGTAAATCAATGTTATGACAGAAATCCGCTTGTTGGCATTTCCTCAGCGAGAAACAGTCATTTTGTACCTGAAACACTGTAAGTGGTTTGGTGAGTCCAATAATGAAATGAGTCTCTCAAATCAACTACATAGACTCCTTTCTCCAATTTTATGACGTTTTCAATAGCTTGCCTTGAAAAATCAGAAGGTAAATCAATGTTATGACAGAAATCCGCTTTTTGGCATTTTCTCAGCGAGAAACAGTCATTTTGTACCTGAAACACTGTAAGTGGTTTGGTGAGTCCAATAATGAAATGAGTCTCTCAAATCAACTACATAGACACCTTTCTCCAATTTTCTAACGTTTTCAATAGCTTGCCTTAAAAAATAAGAAGGTAAATCAATGTTATGACAGAAATCCGCTTTTTGGCATTTTCTCAGCGAGAAACAGTCACTTTGTACCTGAAACACTGTAAGCGGTTTGGAGAGTCCAATAATGAAATGAGTCACTCAAATCAACTACATAGACACCTTTCTCCAATTTTCTAACGTTTTCAATAGCTTGCCTTAAAAAATCAGAAGGTAAATCAATGTTATGACAGAAATCCGCTTTTTGGCATTTTCTCAGCGAGAAACAGTGATTTTGTACCTGAAACACTGTAAGTGGTTTGGTGAGTCCAATAATGAAATGAGTCTCTCAAATCAACTACATAGACTCCTTTCTCCAATTTTCCGACATTTTCAATAGCTTGCCTTGAAAAATCAGAAGGTAAATCAATGTTATGACAGAAATCCGCTTTTTGGCATTTTCTCATCGAGAGCAGTCATTTTGTACCTGAAACACTGTAAGTGGTTTGGTGAGTCCAATAATGAAATGAGTCTCTCAAATCAACTACATAAACTCCTTTCTCCAATTTTCTAACGTTTTCAATAGCTTGCCTTAAAAAATCAGAAGGTAAATCAATGTTATGACAGAAATCCGCTTTTTGGCATTTTCTCAGCGAGAAACAGTCATTTTGTACCTGAAACACTGTAAGTGGTTTGGTGAGTCCAATAATGAAATGAGTCTCTCAAATCAACTACATAGACTCCTTTCTCCAATTTTATGACGTTTTCAATAGCTTGCCTTGAAAAATCAGAAGGTAAATCAATGTTATGACAGAAATCCGCTTTTTGGCATTTTCTCAGCGAGAAACAGTCATTTTGTACCTGAAACACTGTAAGTGGTTTGGTGAGTCCAATAATGAAATGAGTCTCTCAAATCAACTACATAGACACCTTTCTCCAATTTTCTAACGTTTTCAATAGCTTGCCTTAAAAAATAAGAAGGTAAATCAATGTTATGACACAAATCCGCTTTTTGGTATTTTCTCAGCGAGAAACAGTCATTTTGTACCTGAAACACTGTAAGCGGTTTGGAGAGTCCAATAATGAAATGAGTCTCGCAAATCAACTACATAGACACCTTTCTCCAATTTTCTAACGTTTTCAATAGCTTGCCTTAAAAAATCAGAAGGTAAATCAATGTTATGACAGAAATCCGCTTTTTGGCATTTTCTCAGCGAGAAACAGTCATTTTGTACCTGAAACACTGTAAGTGGTTTGGTGAGTCCAATAATGAAATGAGTCTCTCAAATCAACTACATAGACTCCTTTCTCCAATTTTCTAACGTTTTCAATAGCTTGCCTTGAAAAATCAGAAGGTAAATCAATGTTATGACAGAAATCCGCTTTTTGGCATTTTCTCAGCGAGAAACAGTGATTTTGTACCTGAAACACTGTAAGTGGTTTGGTGAGTCCAATAATGAAATGAGTCTCTCAAATCAACTACATAGACTCCTTTCTCCAATTTTATGACGTTTTCAATAGCTTTTCCTTGAAAAATCAGAAGGTAAATCAATGTTATGACAGAAATCCGCTTTTTGGCATTTTCTCAGCGAGAAACAGTCATTTTGTACCTGAAACACTGTAAGTGGTTTGGTGAGTCCAATAATGAAATGAGTCTCTCAAATCAACTACATAGACTCCTTTCTCCAATTTTCCGACATTTTCAATAGCTTGCCTTGAAAAATCAGAAGGTAAATCAATGTTATGACAGAAATCCGCTTTTTGGCATTTTCTCATCGAGAGCAGTCATTTTGTACCTGAAACACTGTAAGTGGTTTGGTGAGTCCAATAATGAAATGAGTCTCTCAAATCAACTACATAAACTCCTTTCTCCAATTTTCTAACGTTTTCAATAGCTTGCCTTAAAAAATCAGAAGGTAAATCAATGTTATGACAGAAATCCGCTTTTTGGCATTTTCTCAGCGAGAAACAGTCATTTTGTACCTGAAACACTGTAAGTGGTTTGGTGAGTCCAATAATGAAATGAGTCTCTCAAATCAACTACATAGACTCCTTTCTCCAATTTTATGACGTTTTCAATAGCTTGCCTTGAAAAATCAGAAGGTAAATCAATGTTATGACAGAAATCCGCTTTTTGGCATTTTCTCAGCGAGAAACAGTCATTTTGTACCTGAAACACTGTAAGTGGTTTGGTGAGTCCAATAATGAAATGAGTCTCTCAAATCAACTACATAGACACCTTTCTCCAATTTTCTAACGTTTTCAATAGCTTGCCTTAAAAAATAAGAAGGTAAATCAATGTTATGACACAAATCCGCTTTTTGGTATTTTCTCAGCGAGAAACAGTCATTTTGTACCTGAAACACTGTAAGCGGTTTGGAGAGTCCAATAATGAAATGAGTCTCGCAAATCAACTACATAGACACCTTTCTCCAATTTTCTAACGTTTTCAATAGCTTGCCTTAAAAAATCAGAAGGTAAATCAATGTTATGACAGAAATCCGCTTTTTGGCATTTTCTCAGCGAGAAACAGTCATTTTGTACCTGAAACACTGTAAGTGGTTTGGTGAGTCCAATAATGAAATGAGTCTCTCAAATCAACTACATAGACTCCTTTCTCCAATTTTCTAACGTTTTCAATAGCTTGCCTTGAAAAATCAGAAGGTAAATCAATGTTATGACAGAAATCCGCTTTTTGGCATTTTCTCAGCGAGAAACAGTCATTTTGTACCTGAAACACTGTAAGTGGTTTGGTGAGTCCAATAATGAAATGAGTCTCTCAAATCAACTACATAGACACCTTTCTCCAATTTTCTAACGTTTTCAATAGCTTGCCTTAAAAAATCAGAAGGTAAATCAATGTTATGACAGAAATCCGCTTTTGGGCCTTTTCTCAGCGAGAAACAGTCATTTTGTACCTGAAACACTGTAAGTGGTTTGGTGAGTCCAATAATGAAATGAGTCTCTCAAATCAACTACATAGACTCCTTTCTCCAATTTTCCGACATTTTCAATAGCTTGCCTTGAAAAATCAGAAGGTAAATCAATGTTATGACAGAAATCCGCTTGTTGGCATTTTCTCAGCGAGAAACAGTCATTTTGTACCTGAAACACTGTAAGTGGTTTGGTGAGTCCAATAATGAAATGAGTCTCTCAAATCAACTACATAGACTCCTTTCTCCAATTTTCCGACATTTTCAATAGCTTGCCTTGAAAAATCAGAAGGTAAATCATTGTTATGACAGAAATCCGCTTTTTGGCATTTTCTCAGCGAGAAACAGTCATTTTGTACCTGAAACACTGTAAGTGGTTTGGTGAGTCCAATAATGAAATGAGTCCCTCAAATCAACTACATAGACACCTTTCTCCAATTTTCCAACGTTTTCAATAGCTTGCCTTAAAAAATCAGAAGGTAAATCAATGTTATGACAGAAATCCGCTTTTTGGCATTTTCTCAGCGAGAAACAGTGATTTTGTACCTGAAACACTGTAAGTGGTTTGGTGAGTCCAATAATGAAATGAGTCTCTCAAATCAACTACATAGACTCCTTTCTCCAATTTTATGACGTTTTCAATAGCTTTTCCTTGAAAAATCAGAAGGTAAATCAATGTTATGACAGAAATCCGCTTTTTGGCATTTTCTCAGCGAGAAACAGTCATTTTGTACCTGAAACACTGTAAGTGGTTTGGTGAGTCCAATAATGAAATGAGTCTCTCAAATCAACTACATAGACTCCTTTCTCCAATTTTCCGACATTTTCAATAGCTTGCCTTGAAAAATCAGAAGGTAAATCAATGTTATGACAGAAATCCGCTTTTTGGCATTTTCTCATCGAGAGCAGTCATTTTGTACCTGAAACACTGTAAGTGGTTTGGTGAGTCCAATAATGAAATGAGTCTCTCAAATCAACTACATAAACTCCTTTCTCCAATTTTCTAACGTTTTCAATAGCTTGCCTTAAAAAATCAGAAGGTAAATCAATGTTATGACAGAAATCCGCTTTTTGGCATTTTCTCAGCGAGAAACAGTCATTTTGTACCTGAAACACTGTAAGTGGTTTGGTGAGTCCAATAATGAAATGAGTCTCTCAAATCAACTACATAGACTCCTTTCTCCAATTTTCCGACATTTTCAATAGCTTGCCTTGAAAAATCAGAAGGTAAATCAATGTTATGACAGAAATCCGCTTGTTGGCATTTTCTCAGCGAGAAACAGTCATTTTGTACCTGAAACACTGTAAGCGGTTTGGAGAGTCCAATAATGAAATGAGTCTCTCAAATCAACTACATAGACTCCTTTCTCCAATTTTCCGACATTTTCAATAGCTTGCCTTGAAAAATCAGAAGGTAAATCATTGTTATGACAGAAATCCGCTTTTTGGCATTTTCTCAGCGAGAAACAGTCATTTTGTACCTGAAACACTGTAAGTGGTTTGGTGAGTCCAATAATGAAATGAGTCCCTCAAATCAACTACATAGACACCTTTCTCCAATTTTCCAACGTTTTCAATAGCTTGCCTTAAAAAATCAGAAGGTAAATCAATGTTATGACAGAAATCCGCTTTTTGGCATTTTCTCAGCGAGAAACAGTCATTTTGTACCTGAAACACTGTAAGTGGTTTGGTGAGTCCAATAATGAAATGAGTCTCTCAAATCAACTACATAGACTCCTTTCTCCAATTTTCTAACGTTTTCAATAGCTTGCCTTAAAAAATAAGAAGGTAAATCAATGTTATGACACAAATCCGCTTTTTGGTATTTTCTCAGCGAGAAACAGTCATTTTGTACCTGAAACACTGTAAGCGGTTTGGAGAGTCCAATAATGAAATGAGTATAACAAATCAACTACATAGACACCTTTCTCCAATTTTCTAACGTTTTCAATAGCTTGCCTTAAAAAATCAGAAGGTAAATCAATGTTATGACAGAAATCCGCTTTTTGGCATTTTCTCAGCGAGAAACAGTCATTTTGTACCTGAAACACTGTAAGTGGTTTGGTGAGTCCAATAATGAAATGAGTCTCTCAAATCAACTACATAGACTCCTTTCTCCAATTTTCCGACATTTTCAATAGCTTGCCTTGAAAAATCAGAAGGTAAATCAATGTTATGACAGAAATCCTCTTGTTGGCATTTTCTCAGCGAGAAACAGTCATTTTGTACCTGAAACACTGTAAGTGGTTTGGTGAGTCCAATAATGAAATGAGTCTCTCAAATCAACTACATAGACTCCTTTCTCCAATTTTCCGACATTTTCAATAGCTTGCCTTGAAAAATCAGAAGGTAAATCATTGTTATGACAGAAATCCGCTTTTTGGCATTTTCTCAGCGAGAAACAGTCATTTTGTACCTGAAACACTGTAAGTGGTTTGGTGAGTCCAATAATGAAATGAGTCCCTCAAATCAACTACATAGACACCTTTCTCCAATTTTCCAACGTTTTCAAAAGCTTGCCTTAAAAAATCAGAAGGTAAATCAATGTTATGACAGAAATCCGCTTTTTGGCATTTTCTCAGCGAGAAACAGTCATTTTGTACCTGAAACACTGTAAGTGGTTTGGTGAGTCCAATAATGAAATGAGTCTCTCAAATCAACTACATAGACTCCTTTCTCCAATTTTCCGACATTTTCAATAGCTTGCCTTGAAAAATCAGAAGGTAAATCAATGTTATGACAGAAATCCGCTTTTTGGCCTTTTCTCAGCGAGAAACAGTCATTTTGTACCTGAAACACTGTAAGTGGTTTGGTGAGTCCAATAATGAAATGAGTCCCTCAAATCAACTACATAGACACCTTTCTCCAATTTTCCAACGTTTTCAATAGCTTGCCTTAAAAAATCAGAAGGTAAATCAATGTTATGACAGAAATCCGCTTTTTGGCATTTTCTCAGCGAGAAACAGTCATTTTGTACCTGAAACACTGTAAGTGGTTTGGTGAGTCCAATAATGAAATGAGTCTCTCAAATCAACTACATAGACTCCTTTCTCCAATTTTCTAACGTTTTCAATAGCTTGCCTTAAAAAATCAGAAGGTAAATCAATGTTATGACAGAAATCCGCTTTTTGGCATTTTCTCAGCGAGAAACAGTCATTTTGTACCTGAAACACTGTAAGTGGTTTGGTGAGTCCAAAAATGAAATGAGTCTCTCAAATCAACTACATAGACTCCTTTCTCCAATTTTATGACGTTTTCAATAGCTTGCCTTGAAAAATCAGAAGGTAAATCAATGTTATGATAGAAATCCGCTTTTTGGCATTTTCTCAGCGAGAAACAGTCATTTTGTACCTGAAACACTGTAAGTGGTTTGGTGAGTCCAATAATGAAATGAGTCTCTCAAATCAACTACATAGACACCTTTCTCCAATTTTCTAACGTTTTCAATAGCTTGCCTTAAAAAATCAGAAGGTAAATCAATGTTATGACAGAAATCCGCTTTTTGGCATTTTCTCAGCGAGAAACAGTCATTTTGTACCTGAAACACTGTAAGTGGTTTGGTGAGTCCAATAATGAAATGAGTCTCTCAAATCAACTACATAGACTCCTTTCTCCAATTTTCTAACGTTTTCAATAGCTTGCCTTAAAAAATCAGAAGGTAAATCAATGTTATGACAGAAATCCGCTTTTTGGCATTTTCTCAGCGAGAAACAGTCATTTTGTACCTGAAACACTGTAAGTGGTTTGGTGAGTCCAATAATGAAATGAGTCTCTCAAATCAACTACATAGACTCCTTTCTCCAATTTTATGACGTTTTCAATAGCTTGCCTTGAAAAATCAGAAGGTAAATCAATGTTATGACAGAAATCCGCTTTTTGGCATTTTCTCAGCGAGAAACAGTCATTTTGTACCTGAAACACTGTAAGTGGTTTGGTGAGTCCAATAATGAAATGAGTCTCTCAAATCAACTACATAGACACCTTTCTCCAATTTTCTAACGTTTTCAATAGCTTGCCTTAAAAAATAAGAAGGTAAATCAATGTTATGACACAAATCCGCTTTTTGGTATTTTCTCAGCGAGAAACAGTCATTTTGTACCTGAAACACTGTAAGCGGTTTGGAGAGTCCAATAATGAAATGAGTCTCTCAAATCAACTACATAGACACCTTTCTCCAATTTTCTAACGTTTTCAATAGCTTGCCTTAAAAAATCAGAAGGTAAATCAATGTTATGACAGAAATCCGCTTTTGGGCCTTTTCTCAGCGAGAAACAGTCATTTTGTACCTGAAACACTGTAAGTGGTTTGGTGAGTCCAATAATGAAATGAGTCTCTCAAATCAACTACATAGACTCCTTTCTCCAATTTTCCGACATTTTCAATAGCTTGCCTTGAAAAATCAGAAGGTAAATCAATGTTATGACAGAAATCCGCTTTTTGGCATTTTCTCAGCGAGAAACAGTCATTTTGTACCTGAAACACTGTAAGTGGTTTGGTGAGTCCAATAATGAAATGAGTCTCTCAAATCAACTACATAGACTCCTTTCTCCAATTTTCTAACGTTTTCAATAGCTTGCCTTAAAAAATCAGAAGGTAAATCAATGTTATGACAGAAATCCGCTTTTTGGCATTTTCTCAGCGAGAAACAGTCATTTTGTACCTGAAACACTGTAAGTGGTTTGGTGAGTCCAATAATGAAATGAGTCTCTCAAATCAACTACATAGACTCCTTTCTCCAATTTTATGACGTTTTCAATAGCTTGCCTTGAAAAATCAGAAGGTAAATCAATGTTATGACAGAAATCCGCTTTTTGGCATTTTCTCAGCGAGAAACAGTCATTTTGTACCTGAAACACTGTAAGTGGTTTGGTGAGTCCAATAATGAAATGAGTCTCTCAAATCAACTACATAGACTCCTTTCTCCAATTTTCTAACGTTTTCAATAGCTTGCCTTAAAAAATAAGAAGGTAAATCAATGTTATGACACAAATCCGCTTTTTGGTATTTTCTCAGCGAGAAACAGTCATTTTGTACCTGAAACACTGTAAGCGGTTTGGAGAGTCCAATAATGAAATGAGTCTCTCAAATCAACTACATAGACACCTTTCTCCAATTTTCTAAGGTTTTCAATAGCTTGCCTTAAAAAATCAGAAGGTAAATCAATGTTATGACAGAAATCCGCTTTTGGGCCTTTTCTCAGCGAGAAACAGTCATTTTGTACCTGAAACACTGTAAATGGTATGGTGAGTCCAATAATGAAATGAGTCCCTCAAATCAACTACATAGACACCTTTCTCCAATTTTCTGACGTTTTCAATAGGTTGCCTTAAAAATTCAGAAGGTAAAACAATGTTATTACAGAAATCGGCTTTTTGGCATTTTCTAGGCGAGAAACAGTCATTTTGTACCTGAAACACTGTAAGTAAGTGGTTTGGTGAGTCCAATAATGAAATGAGTCTCTCAAATCAACTACTTAGACTCCTTTCTCCAATTTTCTGACGTTTTCAATAGCTTGCCTTGAAAAATCAGAAGGTAAATCAATGTTATGACAGAAATCCGCTTTTTGGCATTTTCTCAGCGAGAAACAGTCATTTTGTACCTGAAACACTGTAAGTGGTTTGGTGAGTCCAATAATGAAATGAGTCTCTCAAATCAACTACATAGACACCTTTCTCCAATTTTCTAACATTTTCAATAGCTTGCCTTGAAAAATCAGAAGGTAAATCAATGTTATGACAGAAATCCGCTTTTTGGCATTTTCTCAGCGAGAAACAGTCATTTTGTACCTGAAACACTGTAAGTGGTTTGGTGAGTCCAATAATGAAATGAATCTCTCAAATCAACTACATAGACTAGTTTTTCCAATTTTCTAACGTTTTCAATAGCTTGCCTTGAAAAATCAGAAGGTAAATCAATGTTATGACAGAAATCCGCTTTTTGGCAGTTTCTCAGCGAGAAACAGTCATTTTGAACCTGAAACACTGTAAGTGGTTTGGTGAGTCCAATAATGAAATGAGTCTCTCAAATCAACTACATAGACTCCTTTCTCCAATTTTCTGACGTTTTCAATAGCTTGCCTTGAAAAATCAGAAGGTAAATCAATGTTATGACAGAAATCCGCTTTTTGGCATTTTCTCAGCGAGAAACAGTCATTTTGTACCTGAAACACTGTAAGTGGTTTGGTGCGTCCAATAATGAAATGAGTCTCTCAAATCAACTACATAGACTCCTTTCTCCAATTTTCTGACGTTTTCCATAGCTTGCCTTAAAAAATCAGAAGGTAAATCAATGTTATGACAGAAATCCGCTTTTTGGCAGTTTCTCAGCGAGAAACAGTCATTTTGTACCTGAAACACTGTAAGTGGTTTGGTGAGTCGAATAATGAAATGAGTCTCTCAAATCAACTACATAGACTCCTTTCTCCAATTTTCTGACGTTTTCAATAGCTTGCCTTGAAAAATCAGAAGGTAAATCAATGTTATGACAGAAATCCGCTTTTTGGCATTTTCTCAGCGAGAAACAGTCATTTTGTACCTGAAACACTGTAAGTGGTTTGGTGAGTCCAATAATGAAATGAGTCGCTCTAATCAACTACATAGACTCCTTTCTCCAATTTTCTGACGTTTTCAATAGCTTGCCTTAAAAAATCAGAAGGTAGGATTCTTAATAGGACTAGCTGTTAATATGCCTAAAATATATCAGCACGATAACTCCTATCGGACATGACTGTTGGGTGGAGTTTGGACAGGATCGCGGGGCACCACCAAATCTACACGTCATCAGTTGTGTGCCTTGTCTTCATCAGGTGTTTCGGCCTCTTAACACAATACACCCTCTTCCAAGGTTGGCCTGCCACAGGCTGATCAGACCTGGGTGTGTGTCATATGGTGGCACCCCGTGGTCATCAAACAGCCCATGTTGCATCCCTCCGTTTCAGCCACAGCCAGTGACTGCTCCGTTCGGCTGCTTTGGCAAGTTATTTTATTGCCTTCCGCTGGGCCTGTCCTCTGATCCCAACTTCCTTCAGGAGCCGTGTGGTGGACCTGGCTACAAAGCCTCGGCAGCCAACCTCCACTGGCCACACCTTTACGTTCCATCCCCGCGCCTCAGCATCAGCTGCTCGGTTAGCATAACACAGCCTTTTTCTTTCGAATGCTTCGTCGATGTTATCCTCCCACGGGACAGTCAGCTCCACAATGAAGACACGCCGGCAGGACTTGGACCAGAGGACCAAATCTGGGCGCAGGTTGGTTGCTGCGATTTCTGGCGGGAAAGTGAGCCTCTGGCTGAGGTCCCAATCCCGGGCTGTGTCCAGTGGGCCTTAGTTTGGAGGTGATGGCTTGGTTCTCCGTTTCTCCCCTTGTCGGACGAATGTTGTCTTCCGTGGGAGGGTGGTCTGGGTTTTGAAAGGCATGGCGTTGATGGTGACCCTCTTGTCCTCAAGTTCGGCAGCCAAGCCCTTCAACACTTGGTTATGGCGCCAGGTGTATCTTCCTTGAGTCAGGCTGGTCTTGCAACCCACCAGGATGTGTTTGAGGGTTGCTGGGGCTGCACACTGCAGGCAGGCTGGGTCCTCTCCATACCAGAGATGTAGGTTGGTTGGAGAGGGCAGGACATCATAAGTGGCTCTGATGATGAAGCTGAGCCTATTAGCCTCCATGCTCCACATCTCATTCCACGTGATTTTCCTCCTCTCCACACCCTCCCACCTCATCCAGCGTCCTTGCTGGGCTTGGGATACTGCCTTGGCACACCTGGCTGCCTCCTCCTGGTTGCGCACCTCCTCAACCACCATGTGTCGCTGTTCAGACGGAGTAGCCTTTTGCCAAGCAGGTGTTGTTGCTTCCAGGCCAAGACCCCCTCTGCCATGTTGGACTCGTCCCACTATATCCCGGTGTCTGAGGGTGGTCTTTGCCACTGCTACTGCTGCAGATGGTTTCCATTTCCTCCCTGTTGCCAGGTTTGGAGCCGCATCTCTGACGCATGGGTCCCGGGATTCTGTAAGAGTCATTTCCACCCTTGTTTTGGCACATTTGTACTCCTCCACCAGGCTTGAGATTGGAAGGGAGAGCGCTCCATTGCCATACAGGCCTATGCTGGAAAGGCATCTCGGCAGTCCAAGCCACTTCCTCACTTGGGCATTCACCAGTCTCTCAAGCCGATTGACATGAGATAAGGTGACCTCATAGATGGAAATTGGCCACATGAGGCGAGGTAGCAGCCCAAACTTAAAGCACCATAGCTTCAATTTTCCAGGGAGAGCAGTGTTGTTAATCTGCTTGAGGCCGCTGATTGTATCCTTCCTGAGTTGTTCCACCTGCTCAGAGTCTT
This sequence comes from Cololabis saira, assembly GCF_033807715.1. NCBI lineage: Eukaryota > Metazoa > Chordata > Actinopteri > Beloniformes > Belonidae > Cololabis > Cololabis saira. The sequence goes on from NW_026906217.1 coordinate 146,654, forward strand.
TAAGTTCTGCGCTATACCATCGGCCAAGGCTTTTGATAGGCTTCTCCAGAACTTGTTGGGATTGGCTGGTCGTCCACATGGAACCTTGCATTGGTGAGCTTACCTTTGACAATGGAGATGCTCCATTCGTGCCCATTTGATGTTTCCCCGGAGTTTCTCCAGCAGACGTTTGGTACATGCGACCGTTGTTGTTATTGTCGTCATGTCGTCCATGTACGCCCTGATTGGGGGAAGACGGAGCCCGCTCTCAATCGTTCTCCTCCAACCACCCATCGTGATGCACGAATAAGTAGCTCCATTGCCATTGTAAACACCAGTGGCGAGATGGTGCAGCCCGCCATAATGCCTATCTCAAGGTGCTGCCAGGCAGTTGTACTATCCTGTGCTGTAACACAGAATTGGAGATCCTGGAAGTAGGCTTTGACTAGACTTGTGATGCCCTCTGGCACTTGAAAGAAGTTGAACGCTGTCCACAAGATCTCATGAGGCACTGACCCGAAGGCATTGGCAAGATCTAAAAACACCACATGCAGGTCTTTCTTCTCCTTCTTGGCCGTCTGTACTTGGTGCCAGATGACATTTGTGTGTTCCAAGCAACCTGAGAACCCAATTATCCCTGCCTTTTGCACTGAGGTGTCAACAAAGTTGTTCGCCAGCAGGAATGCTGAGAGCCTACGGGCCACGACACTGAAGAAAATATTTCCTTCCACATTGAGAAGGCTGATCTGGCGAAACTGCTCGATGGTAGAGGAATTCTTCTCTTTGGGAATCAGGATCCCTCCTGCCCGTCGCCATGCCTTTGGTATCATTCCTTTTTCCCATGCCACTTTCATAAGCTTCCAGAGGTATTTCAAGACGCCTGGCGTGTTCTTATACACCCTGTATGGAATGCCGTTGGGCCCCGGGGCTGAAGCTGTTCTTGCCCGTTTTACTGTGCTCTCAACTTCGCTCCATGTGGGGGGCCTTGTTTCCATCTGGTGCTCAGGTGGTTGGATGGGTGGCATATCCTCCGGAATGCTGGCTGGCACATGCCTCTGTTTAAAGGAGTAGGTCTTCCGAAGATGTTCTTCCAGTTCTCTTATGGGTACTTTGAGGGTCCCAGATTTCTCCCTTACAAAGAGGTCCTTACCAAATTTATAGGGATCTCTGTAGAAGGCAGTCCTCGTTCGCTCTCTCTTCTTATGTTGCCTTCTCAGGCATTCTGCTCTTCGCAGTGCTGCCAGACGCTGCTTGATGTCGCCCTGTAGTGCCCCAAGGCCTTTCTTTTCCACTTCCGTGGCCTTCTTCCATTGTTTCCTCAGGCACCTCCTTTCTTTCACGAGTCTCTGAATCTCTTGTTGTCTCCTGGACTTGAGATGAGCAGATGGTTCCTTCTGTGTCTGCAAGTTCTCACGTTTCACACCAAATCTCTCTGCTCCATAGCTATAAATGGTCTCTCCGATCTTGTCCAGTTTTTTCTCCACACCCCCTTTCAGACCTTCTAAAAGGTGGACGAGGTCTGTGTCTGTGGTTTCCCACTCCTTTTTCTGACAGGATTTAGGCCACAAGATTTGAGGTTTTCGTCCAGTCAGCCTCCGCTCTACTGCTGTCTGTGGCTGGATGGGCTCTGGGCTGATGTTCATAAATGGATCTGTGCTTGATTGAGCTTCGTCTGGGGTTCTGATACCCTGTGGACTGTGGTGAATATCCTGCCACTGGGCTTCACTCGACTGATTTGCCCTACCTCTAAGGAAGTAATGGTCAATGCGAGGCCCCTTGCTAAGCTCTCTCAGATACTTGAAACAATGTTATTACAGAAATCCGCTTTTTGGCATTTTCTAGGCGAGAAACAGTCATTTTGTACCTGAAACACTGTAAGTGGTTTGGTGAGTCCAATAATGAAATGAGTCTCTCAAATCAACTACTTAGACTCCTTTCTCCAATTTTCTGACGTTTTCAATAGCTTGCCTTGAAAAATCAGAAGGTAAATCAATGTTATGACAGAAATCCGCTTTTTGGCATTTTCTCAGCGAGAAACAGTCATTTTGTACCTGAAACACTGTAAGTGGTTTGGTGAGTCCAATAATGAAATGAGTCTCTCAAATCAACTACATAGACTAGTTTTTCCAATTTTCTGACGTTTTCAATAGCTTGCCTTAAAAAATCAGAAGGTAAAACAATGTTATTACAGAAATCCGCTTTTTGCCATTTTCTCAGCGAGAAACAGTCATTTTGTACCTGAAACACTGTAAGTGGTTTGGTGAGTCCAATACTGAAATGAGTCTCTCAAATCAACTACATAGACTCCTTTCTCCAATTTTCTGACGTTTTCCATAGCTTGCCTTAAAAAATCAGAAGGTAAATCAATGTTATGACAGAAATCCGCTTTTTGGCATTTTCTCAGCGAGAAACAGTCACTTTGTACCTGAAACACTGTAAGTGGTTTGGTGAGTCCAATAATGAAATGAGTCTCTCAAATCAACTACATAGACTAGTTTTTCCAATTTTCTGACGTTTTCAATAGCTTGCCTTGAAAAATCAGAAGGTAAATCAATGTTATGACAGAAATCCGCTTTTTGGCATTTTCTCAGCGAGAAACAGTCATTTTGTACCTGAAACACTGTAAGTGGTTTGGTGAGTCCAATAATGAAATGAGTCTCTCAAATCAACTACATAGACTAGTTTTTCCAATTTTCTGACGTTTTCAATAGCTTGCCTTAAAAAATCAGAAGGTAAAACAATGTTATTACAGAAATCCGCTTTTTGCCATTTTCTCAGCGAGAAACAGTCATTTTGTACCTGAAACACTGTAAGTGGTTTGGTGAGTCCAATAATGAAATGAGTCTCTCAAATCAACTACATAGACTCCTTTCTCCAATTTTCTGACGTTTTCCATAGCTTGCCTTAAAAAATCAGAAGGTAAATCAATGTTATGACAGAAATCCGCTTTTTGGCAGTTTCTCAGCGAGAAACAGTCATTTTGTACCTGAAACACTGTAAGTGGTTTGGTGAGTCCAATAATGAAATGAGTCGCTCAAATCAACTACATAGACTCCTTTCTCCAATTTTCTGACGTATTCAATAGCTTGCCTTGAAAAATCAGAAGGTAAATCAATGTTATGACAGAAATCCGCTTTTTGGCATTTTATCAGCGAGAAACAGTCATTTTGTACCTGAAACACTGTAGGTGGTTTGGTGAGTCCAATAATGAAATGAGTCCCTCAAATCAACTACATAGACACCTTTCTCCAATTTTCTAACGTTTTCAATAGCTTGCCTTAAAAAATCAGAAGGTATAACAATGTTATTACAGAAATCCGCTTTTTGGCAGTTTCTCAGCGAGAAACAGTCATTTTGTACCTGAAACACTGTAAGTGGTTTGGTGAGTCCAATAATGAAATGAGTCTCTCAAATCAACTACATAGACACCTTTCTCCAATTTTCTAACGTTTTCAATAGCTTGCCTTAAAAAATCAGAAGGTAAATCAATGTTAGGACAGAAATCCGCTTTTTGGCATTTTCTCAGCGAGAAACAGTCATTTTGTACCTGAAGTGGTTTGGTGAGTCCAATAATGAAATGAGTCTCTCAAATCAACTACATAGACTCCTTTCTCCAATTTTCTAACGTTTTCAATAGCTTGCCTTAAAAAATCAGAAGGTAAATCAATGTTATGACAGAAATCCGCTTTTTGCCATTTTCTCAGCGAGAAACAGTCATTTTGTACCTGAAACACTGTAAGTGGTTTGGTGAGTCCAATACTGAAATGAGTCTCTCAAATAAACTACATAGACTCCTTTCTCCAATTTTCTGACGTTTTCCATAGCTTGCCTTAAAAAATCAGAAGGTAAATCAATGTTATGACAGAAATCCGCTTTTTGGCAGTTTCTCAGCGAGAAACAGTCATTTTGTACCTGAAACACTGTAAGTGGTTTGGTGAGTCCAATAATGAAATGAGTCGCTCAAATCAACTACATAGACTCCTTTCTCCAATTTTTGACGTTTTCAATAGCTTGCCTTAAAAAATCAGAAGGTAGGATTCTTAATAGGACTAGCTGTTAATATCCCTAAAATATATCAGCACGATAACTCCTATCGGACATGACTGTGGGGTGGAGTTTGGACAAGATCGCGGGGCACCACCAAATCTACACGTCATCAGTTGTGTGCCTTGTCTTCATCAGGTGTTTCGGCCTCTTAACACAATACACCCTCTTCCAAGGTTGGCCTGCCACAGGCTGATCAGACCTGGGTGTGTGTCATATGGTGGCACCCCGTGGTCATCAAACAGCCCATGTTGCATCCCTCCGTTTCAGCCACAGCCAGTGACTGCTCCGTTCGGCTGCTTTGGCAAGTTCTTTTATTGCCTTCCGCTGGGCCTGTCCTCTGATCCCAACTTCCTTCAGGAGCCGTGTGGTGGACCTGGCTACAAAGCCTCGGCAGCCAACCTCCACTGGCCACACCTTTACGTTTCATCCCCGCGCCTCAGCATCAGCTGCTAGGTTAGCATAACGCAGCCTTTTTCTTTCGAATGCTTCGTCGATGTTATCCTCCCACGGGACAGTCAGCTCCACAATGAAGACACGCCGGCATGACTTGGACCAGAGGACCAAATCTGGGCGCAGGTTGGTTGCTGCGATTTCTGGCGGGAAAGTGAGCCTCTGGCTGAGGTCTACCCGCATTTCCCAATCCCGGGCTGTGTCCAGTGGGCCTGAGTTTGGAGGTGATGGCTTGGTTCTCCGTTTCTCCCCTTGTCGGACGAATGTTGTCTTCCGTGGGAGGGTGGTCTGGGTTTTGAAAGGCATGGCGTTGATGGTGACCCTCTTGTCCTCAAGTTCGGCAGCCAAGCCCTTCAACACTTGGTTATGGCGCCAGGTGTATCTTCCTTGAGTCAGGCTGGTCTTGCAACCCACCAGGATGTGTTTGAGGGTTGCTGGGGCTGCACACTGCAGGCAGGCTGGGTCCTCTCCATACCAGAGATGTAGGTTGGTTGGAGAGGGCAGGACATCATAAGTGGCTCCGATGATGAAGCTGAGCCTATTAGCCTCCATGCTCCACATCTCATTCCACGTGATTTTCCTCCTCTCCACACCCTCCCACCTCATCCAGCGTCCTTGCTGGGCTTGGGAGACTGCCTTGGCACACCTGGCTGCCTCCTCCTGGTTGCGCACCTCCTCAACCACCATGTGTCGCCGTTCAGACGGAGTAGCCTTTTGCCAAGCGGGTGTTGTTGCTTCCAGGCCAAGACCCCCTCTGCCATGTTGGACTCGTCCCACTATATCCCGGTGTCTGAGGGTGGTCTTTGCCACTGCTACTGCTGCAGATGGTTTCCATTTCCTCCCTGTTGCCAGGTTTGGAGCCGCATCTCTGACGCATGGGTCCCGGGATTCTGTAAGAGTCATTTCCACCCTTGTTTTGGCACATTTGTACTCCTCCACCAGGCTTGAGATTGGAAGGGAGAGCGCTCCATTGCCATACAGGCCTATGCTGGAAAGGCATCTCGGCAGTCCAAGCCACTTCCTCACTTGGGCATTCACCAGTCTCTCAAGCCGATTGACATGAGATAAGGTGACCTCATAGATGGAAATTGGCCACATGAGGCGAGGTAGCAGCCCAAACTGAAAGCACCATAGCTTCAATTTTCCAGGGAGAGCAGTGTTGTTCATCTGCTTGAGGCCGCTGATTGTATCCTGCCTGAGTTGTTCCACCTGCTCAGAGTCTTTAAGTTCTGCGCTATACCATCGGCCAAGGCTTTTGATAGGCTTCTCCAGAACTGTTGGGATTGGCTGGTCGTCCACATAGAACCTTGCATTGGTGAGCTTACCTTTGACAATGGAGATGCTACGGGATTTGCTGGGTTTAATCTCCATTCGTGCCCATTTGATGTTTCCCCGGAGTTTCTCCAGCAGACGTTTGGTACATGCGACCGTTGTTGTTATTGTCGTCATGTCGTCCATGTACGCCCTGATTGGGGGAAGATGGAGCCGGCTCTTCAATCGTTCTCCTCCAACCACCCATCGTGATGCACGAATAAGTAGCTCCATTGCCATTGTAAACACCAGTGGCGAGATGGTGCAGCCCGCCATAATGCCTATCTCAAGGTGCTGCCAGGCAGTTGTACTATCCTGTGCTGTAACACAGAATTGGAGATCCTGGTAGTAGGCTTTGACTAGACTTGCGATTCCCTCTGGCACTTGAAAGAAGTTGAACGCTGTCCACAAGATCTCATGAGGCACTGACCCGAAGGCATTGGCAAGATCTAAAAACACCACATGCAGGTCTTTCTTCTCCTTCTTGGCCGTCTGTACTTGGTGCCAGATGACATTTGTGTGTTCCAAGCAACCTGAGAACCCACTTATCCCTGCCTTTTGCACTGAGGTGTCAACAAAGTTGTTCGCCAGCAGGAATGCTGAGAGCCTACGGGCCACGACACTGAAGAAAATCTTTCCTTCCACATTGAGAAGGCTGATCTGGCGAAACTGCTCGATGGTTGAGGAATTCTTCTCTTTGGGAATCAGGATCCCTCCTGCCCGTCGCCATGCCTTTGGTATCATTCCTTTTTCCCATGCCACTTTCATAAGCTTCCAGAGGTATTTCAAGACGCCTGGCGTGTTCTTATACACCCTGTATGGAATGCCGTTGGGCCCCGGGGCTGAAGCTGTTCTTGCCCGTTTTACTGTGCTCTCAACTTCGCTCCATGTGGGGGGCCTTGTTTCCATCTGGTGCTCAGGTGGTTGGATGGGTGGCATATCCTCCGGAATGCTGGTTGGCACATGCCTCTGTTTGTCGGAGTAGGTCTTCCGAAGATGTTCTTCCAGTTCTCTTATGGGTACTTTGAGGGTCCCAGATTTCTCCCTGACCAAGAGGTCCTTAACAAATTTATAGGGATCTCTGTAGAAGGCAGTCCTCGTTCGCTCTCTCTTCTTATGTTGCCTTCTCAGGCATTCTGCTCTTCGCAGTGCTGCCAGACGCTGCTTGATGTCGCCCTGTAGTGCCCCAAGGCCTTTCCTTTCCACTTCCGTGGCCTTCTTCCATTGTTTCCTCAGGCACCTCCTTTCTTTCACGAGTCTCTGAATCTCTTGTTGTCTCCTGGAATTGAGATGAGCAGATGGTTCCTTCTGGGTCTGCAAGTTCTCACGTTTCACACCAAATCTCTCTGCTCCATAGCTATAAATGGTCTCTCCGATCTTGTCCAGTTTTTTCTCCACACCCCCTTTCAGACCTTCTAAAAGGTGGACGAGGTCTGTGTCTGTGGTTTCCCACTCCTTTTTCTGACAGGATTTAGGCCACAAGATTTGAGGTTTTCGTCCAGTCAGCCTCCGCTCTACTGCTGTCTGTGGCTGGATGGGCTCTGGGCTGATGTTCATAAATGGATCTGTGCTTGATTGAGCTTCGTCTGGGGTTCTGATACCCTGTGGACTGTGGTGAATATCCTGCCACTGGGCTTCACTCGACTGATTTGCCCTACCTCTAAGGAAGTAATGGTCAATGCGAGGCCCCTTGCTAAGCTCTCTCAGACACTTGAAACAATGTTATTACAGAAATCCGCTTTTTGGCAGTTTCTCAGCGAGAAACAGTCATTTTGAACCTGAAACACTGTAAGTGGTTTGGTGAGTCCACTAATGAAATGAGTCTCTCAAATCAACTACATAGACTCCTTTCTCCAATTTTCTGACGTTTTCAATAGCTTGCCTTAAAAATTCAGAAGGTAAAACAATGTTATTACAGAAATCCGCTTTTTGGCATTTTCTCAGCGAGAAACAGTCATTTTGTACCTGAAACACTGTAAGTGGTTTGGTGAGTCCAATAATGAAATGAGTCCCTCAAATCAACTACATAGACTCCTTTCTCCAATTTTCTGACGTTTTCAATAGCTTGCCTTAAAAAATCAGAAGGTAAAACAATGTTATTACAGAAATCCGCTTTTTGGCATTTTCTCAGCGAGAAACGGTCATTTTGTACCTGAAACACTGTAAGTGGTTTGGTGAGTCCAATAATGAAATGAGTCTCTCAAATCAACTACATAGACTCCTTTCTCCAATTTTCTGACGTTTTCAATAGCTTGCCTTAAAAAATCAGAAGGTAAAACAATGTTATTACAGAAATCCGCTTTTTGGCATTTTCTCAGCGAGAAACGGTCATTTTGTACCTGAAACACTGTAAGTGGTTTGGTGAGTCCAATAATGAAATGAGTCTCTCAAATCAACTACATAGACTCCTTTCTCCAATTTTCCAACGTTTTCAATAGCTTGCCTTAAAAAATCAGAAGGTAAAACAATGTTATTACAGAAATCCGCTTTTTGGCATTTTCTCAGCGAGAAACGGTCATTTTGTACCTGAAACACTGTAAGTGGTTTGGTGAGTCCAATAATGAAATGAGTCTCTCAAATCAACTACATACACTCCTTTCTCCAATTTTCTGACGTTTTCAATAGCTTGCCTTAAAAAAATCAGAAGGTAAATCAATGTTATGACAGAAATCCGCTTTTTGGCATTTTCTCAGCGAGAAACAGTCATTTTGAACCCGAAACACTGTAAGTGGTTTGGTGAGTCCAATAATGAAATGAGTCTCTCAAATCAAACTACATAGACTCTTTTCTCCAATATTCTGACGTTTTCAATAGCTTGCCTTAAAAAATCAGAAGGTAAATCAATGTTATGACAGAAATCCGCTTTTTGGCAGTTTCTCAGCGAGAAACAGTCATTTTGTACCTGAAACACTGTAAGTGGTTTGGTGAGTCCAATAATGAAATGAGTCTCTCAAATCAACTACATAGACACCTTTCTCCAATTTTCTAACGTTTTCAATAGCTTGCCTTAAAAAATCAGAAGGTAAATCAATGTTATGACAGAAATCCGCTTTTTGGCATTTTCTCAGCGAGAAACAGTCATTTTGTACCTGAAGTGGTTTGGTGAGTCTAATAATGAAATGAGTCTCTCAAATCAACTACATAGACTCCTTTCTCCAATTTTCTAACGTTTTCAATAGCTTGCCTTAAAAAATCAGAAGGTAAATCAATGTTATGACAGAAATCCGCTTTTTGCCATTTTCTCAGCGAGAAACAGTCATTTTGTACCTGAAACACTGTAAGTGGTTTGGTGAGTCCAATAATGAAATGAGTCTCTCAAATCAACTACATAGACTCCTTTCTCCAATTTTCTGACGTTTTCCATAGCTTGCCTTAAAAAATCAGAAGGTAAATCAATGTTATGACAGAAATCCGCTTTTTGGCAGTTTCTCAGCGAGAAACAGTCATTTTGTACCTGAAACACTGTAAGTGGTTTGGTGAGTCCAATAATGAAATGAGTCGCTCAAATCAACTACATAGACTCCTTTCTCCAATTTTCTGACGTTTTCAGTAGCTTGCCTTAAAAAATCAGAAGGTAGGATTCTTAATAGGACTAGCTGTTAATATCCCTAAAATATATCAGCACGATAACTCCTATCGGACATGACTGTGGGGTGGAGTTTGGACAAGATCGCGGGGCACCACCAAATCTACACGTCATCAGTTGTGTGCCTTGTCTTCATCAGGTGTTTCGGCCTCTTAACACAATACACCCTCTTCCAAGGTTGGCCTGCCACAGGCTGATCAGACCTGGGTGTGTGTCATATGGTGGCACCCCATGGTCATCAAACAGCCCATGTTGCATCCCTCCGTTTCAGCCACAGCCAGTGACTGCTCCGTTCGGCTGCTTTGGCAAGTTCTTTTATTGCCTTCCGCTGGGCCTGTCCTCTGATCCCAACTTCCTTCAGGAGCCGTGTGGTGGACCTGGATACAAAGCCTCGGCAGCCAACCTCCACTGGCCACACCTTTACGTTCCATCCCCGCGCCTCAGCATCAGCTGCTAGGTTAGCATAACGCAGCCTTTTTCTTTCGAATGCTTCGTCGATGTTATCCTCCCACGGGACAGTCAGCTCCAAAATGAAGACACGCCGGCAGGACTTGGAACAGAGGACCAAATCTGGGCGCAGGTTGGTTGCTGCGATTTCTGGCGGGAAAGTCAGCCTCTGGCTGAGGTCTACCCGCATTTCCCAATCCCGGGCTGTGTCCAGTGGGCCTGAGTTTGGAGGTGATGGCTTGGTTCTCCGTTTCTCCCCTTGTCGGACGAATGTTGTCTTCCGTGGGAGGGTGGTCTGGGTTTTGAAAGGCATGGCGTTGATGGTGACCCTCTTGTCCTCAAGTTCGGCAGCCAAGCCCTTCAACACTTGGTTATGGCGCCAGGTGTATCTTCCTTGAGTCAGGCTGGTCTTGCAACCCACCAGGATGTGTTTGAGGGTTGCTTGGGCTGCACACTGCAGGCAGGCTGGGTCCTCTCCATACCAGAGATGTAGGTTGGTTGGAGAGGGCAGGACATCATAAGTGGCTCTGATGATGAAGCTGAGCCTATTAGCCTCCATGCTCCACATCTCATTCCACGTGATTTTCCTCCTCTCCACACCCTCCCACCTCATCCAGCGTCCTTGCTGGGCTTGGGAGACTGCCTTGGCACACCTGGCTGCCTCCTCCTGGTTGCGCACCTCCTCAACCACCATGTGTCGCCGTTCAGACGGAGTAGCCTTTTGCCTAGCGGGTGTTGTTGCTTCCAGGCCAAGACCGCTCTGCCATGTTGGACTCGTCCCACTATATCCCGGTGTCTGAGGGTGGTCTTTGCCACTGCTACTGCTGCAGATGGTTTCCATTTCCTCCCTGTTGCCAGGTTTGGAGCCGCATCTCTGACGCATGGGTCCCGGGATTCTGTAAGAGTCATTTCCACCCTTGTTTTGGCACATTTGTACTCCTCCACCAGGCTTTAGATTGGAAGGGAGAGCGCTCCATTGCCATACAGGCCTATGCTGGAAAGGCATCTCGGCAGTCCAAGCCACTTCCTCACTTGGGCATTCACCAGTCTCTCAAGCCGATTGACATGAGATAAGGTGACCTCATAGATGGAAATTGGCCACATGAGGCGAGGTAGCAGCCCAAACTGAAAGCACCATAGCTTCAATTTTCCAGGGAGAGCAGTGTTGTTAATCTGCTTGAGCCCGCTGATTGTATCCTGCCTGAGTTGTTCCACCTGCTCAGAGTCTTTAAGTTCTGCGCTATACCATCGGCCAAGGCTTTTGATAGGCTTCTCCAGAACTGTTGGGATTGGCTGGTCGTCCACATAGAACGTTGCATTGGTGAGCTTACCTTTGACAATGGAGATGCTACGGGATTTGCTGGGTTTAATCTCCATTCGTGCCCATTTGATGTTTCCCCGGAGTTTCTCCAGCAGACGTTTGGTACATGCGACCGTTGTTGTTATTGTCGTCATGTCGTCCATGTACGCCCTGATTGGGGGAAGACGGAGCCCGCTCTTCAATCGTTCTCCTCCAACCACCCATCGTGATGCACGAATAAGTAGCTCCATTGCCATTGTAAACACCAGTGGCGAGATGGTGCAGCCCGCCATAATGCCTATCTCAAGGTGCTGCCAGGCAGTTGTACTATCCTGTGCTGTAACACAGAATTGGAGATCCTGGAAGTAGGCTTTGACTAGACTTGTGATGCCCTCTGGCACTTGAAAGAAGTTGAACGCTGTCCACAAGATCTCATGAGGCACTGACCCGAAGGCATTGGCAAGATCTAAAAACACCACATGCAGGTCTTTCTTCTCCTTCTTGGCCGTCTGTACTTGGTGCCAGATGACATTTGTGTGTTCCAAGCAACCTGAGAACCCACTTATCCCTGCCTTTTGCACTGAGGTGTCAACAAAGTTGTTCGCCAGCAGGAATGCTGAGAGCCTACGGGCCACGACACTGAAGAAAATCTTTCCTTCCACATTGAGAAGGCTGATCTGGCGAAACTGCTCGATGGTTGAGGAATTCTTCTCTTTGGGAATCAGGATCCCTCCTGCCCGTCGCCATGCCTTTGGTATCATTCCTTTTTCCCATGCCACTTTCATAAGCTTCCAGAGGTATTTCAAGACGCCTGGCGTGTTCTTATACACCCTGTATGGAATGCCGTTGGGCCCCGGGGCTGAAGCTGTTCTTGCCCGTTTTACTGTGCTCTCAACTTCGCTCCATGTGGGGGGCCTTGTTTCCATCTGGTGCTCAGGTGGTTGGATGGGTGGCATATCCTCCGGAATGCTGGCTGGCACATGCCTCTGTTTGTCGGAGTAGGTCTTCCGAAGATGTTCTTCCAGTTCTCTTATGGGTACTTTGAGGGTCCCAGATTTCTCCCTGACAAAGAGGTCCTTAACAAATTTATAGGGATCTCTGTAGAAGGCAGTCCTCGTTCGCTCTCTCTTCTTATGTTGCCTTCTCAGGCATTCTGCTCTTCGCAGTGCTGCCAGACGCTGCTTGATGTCGCCCTGTAGTGCCCCAAGGCCTTTCCTTTCCACTTCCGTGGCCTTCTTCCATTGTTTCCTCAGGCACCTCCTTTCTTTCACGAGTCTCTGAATCTCTTGTTGTCTCCTGGACTTGAGATGAGCAGATGGTTCCTTCTGTGTCTGCAAGTTCTCACGTTTCACACCAAATCTCTCTGCTCCATAGCTATAAATGGTCGCTCCGATCTTGTCCAGTTTTTTCTCCACACCCCCTTTCAGACCTTCTAAAAGGTGGACGAGGTCTGTGTCTGTGGTTTCCCACTCCTTTTTCTGACAGGATTTAGGCCACAAGATTTGAGGTTTTCGTCCAGCTCTACTGCTGTCTGTGGCTGGATGGGCTCTGGGCTGATGTTCATAAATGGATCTGTGCTTGATTGAGCTTCGTCTGGGGTTCTGATACCCTGTGGTGAATATCCTGCCATTGGGCTTCACTCGACTGATTTGCCCTACCTCTAAGGAAGTAATGGTCAATGCGAGGCCCCTTGCTAAGCTCTCTCAGACACTTGAAACAATGTTATTACAGAAATCCGCTTTTTGGCAGTTTCTCAGCGAGAAACAGTCATTTTGAACCTGAAACACTGTAAGTGGTTTGGTGAGTCCAATAATGAAATGAGTCTCTCAAATCAACTACATAGACTCCTTTCTCCAATTTTCTAACGTTTTCAATAGCTTGCCTTAAAAAATCAGAAGGTAAATCAATGTTATGACAGAAATCCGCTTTTTGGCATTTTCTCAGCGAGAAACAGTCATTTTGTACCTGAAACACTGTAAGTGGTTTGGTGAGTCCAATAATGAAATGAGTCTCTCAAATCAACTACATAGACTCCTTTCTCCAATTTTCCGACATTTTCAATAGCTTGCCTTGAAAAATCAGAAGGTAAATCAATGTTATGACAGAAATCCGCTTTTTGGCATTTTCTCAGCGAGAAACAGTCATTTTGTACCTGAAACACTGTAAGTGGTTTGGTGAGTCCAATAATGAAATGAGTCCCTCAAATCAACTACTTAGACTCCTTTCTCCAATTTTATGACGTTTTCAATAGCTTGCCTTGAAAAATCAGAAGGTAAATCAATGTTATGACAGAAATCCGCTTTTTGGCATTTTCTCAGCGAGAAACAGTCATTTTGTACCTGAAACACTGTAAGTGGTTTGGTGAGTCCAATAATGAAATGAGTCTCTCAAATCAACTACATAGACACCTTTCTCCAATTTTCTAACGTTTTCAATAGCTTGCCTTAAAAAATAAGAAGGTAAATCAATGTTATGACAGAAATCCGCTTTTTGGCATTTTCTCAGCGAGAAACAGTCATTTTGTACCTGAAACACTGTAAGCGGTTTGGAGAGTCCAATAATGAAATGAGTCTCTCAAATCAACTACATAGACACCTTTCTCCAATTTCCTAACGTTTTCAATAGCTTGCCTTAAAAAATCAGAAGGTAAATCAATGTTATGACAGAAATCCGCTTTTTGGCATTTTCTCAGCGAGAAACAGTCATTTTGTACCTGAAACACTGTAAGTGGTTTGGTGAGTCCAATAATGAAATGAGTCTCTCAAATCAACTACATAGACACCTTTCTCCAATTTTCTAACGTTTTCAATAGCTTGCCTTAAAAAATAAGAAGGTAAATCAATGTTATGACAGAAATCCGCTTTTTGGCATTTTCTCAGCGAGAAACAGTCATTTTGTACCTGAAACACTGTAAGCGGTTTGGAGAGTCCAATAATGAAATGAGTCTCTCAAATCAACTACATAGACACCTTTCTCCAATTTTCTAACGTTTTCAATAGCTTGCCTTAAAAAATCACAAGGTAAATCAATGTTATGACAGAAATCCGCTTTTTGGCATTTTCTCAGCGAGAAACAGTCATTTTGTACCTGAAACACTGTAAGTGGTTTGGTGAGTCCAATAATGAAATGAGTCTCTCAAATCAACTACATAGACTCCTTTCTCCAATTTTCCGACATTTTCAATAGCTTGCCTTGAAAAATCAGAAGGTAAATCAATGTTATGACAGAAATCCGCTTTTTGGCATTTTCTCAGCGAGAAACAGTCATTTTGTACCTGAAACACTGTAAGTGGTTTGGTGAGTCCAATAATGAAATGAGTCGCTCAAATCAACTACATAGACACCTTTCTCCAATTTTCTAACGTTTTCAATAGCTTGCCTTAAAAAATCAGAAGGTAAATCAATGTTATGACAGAAATCCGCTTTTTGGCATTTTCTCAGCGAGAAACAGTCATTTTGTACCTGAAACACTGTAAGTGGTTTGGTGAGTCCAATAATGAAATGAGTCCCTCAAATCAACTACATAGACACCTTTCTCCAATTTTCCAACGTTTTCAATAGCTTGCCTTAAAAAATCAGAAGGTAAATCAATGTTATGACAGAAATCCGCTTTTTGGCATTTTCTCAGCGAGAAACAGTCATTTTGTACCTGAAACACTGTAAGTGGTTTGGTGAGTCCAATAATGAAATGAGTCTCTCAAATCAACTACATAGACTCCTTTCTCCAATTTTCTAACGTTTTCAATAGCTTGCCTTAAAAAATCAGAAGGTAAATCAATGTTATGACAGAAATCCGCTTTTTGGCATTTTCTCAGCGAGAAACAGTCATTTTGTACCTGAAACACTGTAAGTGGTTTGGTGAGTCCAATAATGAAATGAGTCTCTCAAATCAACTACATAGACTCCTTTCTCCAATTTTATGACGTTTTCAATAGCTTGCCTTGAAAAATCAGAAGGTAAATCAATGTTATGACAGAAATCCGCTTTTTGGCATTTTCTCAGCGAGAAACAGTCATTTTGTACCTGAAACACTGTAAGTGGTTTGGTGAGTCCAATAATGAAATGAGTCTCTCAAATCAACTACATAGACTCCTTTCTCCAATTTTATGACGTTTTCAATAGCTTGCCTTGAAAAATCAGAAGGTAAATCAATGTTATGGCAGAAATCCGCTTTTTGGGATTTTCTCATCGAGAAACAGTCATTTTGTACCTGAAACACTGTAAGTGGTTTGGTGAGTCCAATAATGAAATGAGTCGCTCAAATCAACTACATAGACACCTTTCTCCAATTTTCTAACGTTTTCAATAGCTTGCCTTAAAAAATCAGAAGGTAAATCAATGTTATGACAGAAATCCGCTTTTTGGCCTTTTCTCAGCGAGAAACAGTCATTTTGTACCTGAAACACTGTAAGTGGTTTGGTGAGTCCAATAATGAAATGAGTCTCTCAAATCAACTACATAGACTCCTTTCTCCAATTTTCCGACATTTTCAATAGCTTGCCTTGAAAAATCAGAAGGTAAATCAATGTTATGACAGAAATCCGCTTTTTGGCATTTTCTCAGCGAGAAACAGTCATTTTGTACCTGAAACACTGTAAGTGGTTTGGTGAGTCCAATAATGAAATGAGTCGCTCAAATCAACTACATAGACACCTTTCTCCAATTTTCTAACGTTTTCAATAGCTTGCCTTAAAAAATCAGAAGGTAAATCAATGTTATGACAGAAATCCGCTTTTTGGCAGTTTCTCAGCGAGAAACAGTCATTTTGTACCTGAAACACTGTAAGTGGTTTGGTGAGTCCAATAATGAAATGAGTCTCTCAAATCAACTACATAGACACCTTTCTCCAATTTTCTAACGTTTTCAATAGCTTGCCTTAAAAAATCAGAAGGTAAATCAATGTTATGACAGAAATCCGCTTTTTGGCATTTTCTCAGCGAGAAACAGTCATTTTGTACCTGAAGTGGTTTGGTGAGTCTAATAATGAAATGAGTCTCTCAAATCAACTACATAGACTCCTTTCTCCAATTTTCTAACGTTTTCAATAGCTTGCCTTAAAAAATCAGAAGGTAAATCAATGTTATGACAGAAATCCGCTTTTTGCCATTTTCTCAGCGAGAAACAGTCATTTTGTACCTGAAACACTGTAAGTGGTTTGGTGAGTCCAATAATGAAATGAGTCTCTCAAATCAACTACATAGACTCCTTTCTCCAATTTTCTGACGTTTTCCATAGCTTGCCTTAAAAAATCAGAAGGTAAATCAATGTTATGACAGAAATCCGCTTTTTGGCAGTTTCTCAGCGAGAAACAGTCATTTTGTACCTGAAACACTGTAAGTGGTTTGGTGAGTCCAATAATGAAATGAGTCGCTCAAATCAACTACATAGACTCCTTTCTCCAATTTTCTGACGTTTTCAGTAGCTTGCCTTAAAAAATCAGAAGGTAGGATTCTTAATAGGACTAGCTGTTAATATCCATAAAATATATCAGCACGATAACTCCTATCGGACATGACTGTGGGGTGGAGTTTGGACAAGATCGCGGGGCACCACCAAATCTACACGTCATCAGTTGTGTGCCTTGTCTTCATCAGGTGTTTCGGCCTCTTAACACAATACACCCTCTTCCAAGGTTGGCCTGCCACAGGCTGATCAGACCTGGGTGTGTGTCATATGGTGGCACCCCATGGTCATCAAACAGCCCATGTTGCATCCCTCCGTTTCAGCCACAGCCAGTGACTGCTCCGTTCGGCTGCTTTGGCAAGTTCTTTTATTGCCTTCCGCTGGGCCTGTCCTCTGATCCCAACTTCCTTCAGTAGCCGTGTGGTGGACCTGGATACAAAGCCTCGGCAGCCAACCTCCACTGGCCACACCTTTACGTTCCATCCCCGCGCCTCAGCATCAGCTGCTAGGTTAGCATAACGCAGCCTTTTTCTTTCGAATGCTTCGTCGATGTTATCCTCCCACGGGACAGTCAGCTCCAAAATGAAGACACGCCGGCAGGACTTGGAACAGAGGACCAAATCTGGGCGCAGGTTGGTTGCTGCGATTTCTGGCGGGAAAGTCAGCCTCTGGCTGAGGTCTACCCGCATTTCCCAATCCCGGGCTGTGTCCAGTGGGCCTGAGTTTGGAGGTGATGGCTTGGTTCTCCGTTTCTCCCCTTGTCGGACGAATGTTGTCTTCCGTGGGAGGGTGGTCTGGGTTTTGAAAGGCATGGCGTTGATGGTGACCCTCTTGTCCTCAAGTTCGGCAGCCAAGCCCTTCAACACTTGGTTATGGCGCCAGGTGTATCTTCCTTGAGTCAGGCTGGTCTTGCAACCCACCAGGATGTGTTTGAGGGTTGCTTGGGCTGCACACTGCAGGCAGGCTGGGTCCTCTCCATACCAGAGATGTAGGTTGGTTGGAGAGGGCAGGACATCATAAGTGGCTCTGATGATGAAGCTGAGCCTATTAGCCTCCATGCTCCACATCTCATTCCACGTGATTTTCCTCCTCTCCACACCCTCCCACCTCATCCAGCGTCCTTGCTGGGCTTGGGAGACTGCCTTGGCACACCTGGCTGCCTCCTCCTGGTTGCGCACCTCCTCAACCACCATGTGTCGCCGTTCAGACGGAGTAGCCTTTTGCCTAGCGGGTGTTGTTGCTTCCAGGCCAAGACCGCTCTGCCATGTTGGACTCGTCCCACTATATCCCGGTGTCTGAGGGTGGTCTTTGCCACTGCTACTGCTGCAGATGGTTTCCATTTCCTCCCTGTTGCCAGGTTTGGAGCCGCATCTCTGACGCATGGGTCCCGGGATTCTGTAAGAGTCATTTCCACCCTTGTTTTGGCACATTTGTACTCCTCCACCAGGCTTGAGATTGGAAGGGAGAGCGCTCCATTGCCATACAGGCCTATGCTGGAAAGGCATCTCGGCAGTCCAAGCCACTTCCTCACTTGGGCATTCACCAGTCTCTCAAGCCGATTGACATGAGATAAGGTGACCTCATAGATGGAAATTGGCCACATGAGGCGAGGTAGCAGCCCAAACTGAAAGCACCATAGCTTCAATTTTCCAGGGAGAGCAGTGTTGTTAATCTGCTTGAGCCCGCTGATTGTATCCTGCCTGAGTTGTTCCACCTGCTCAGAGTCTTTAAGTTCTGCGCTATACCATCGGCCAAGGCTTTTGATAGGCTTCTCCAGAACTGTTGGGATTGGCTGGTCGTCCACATAGAACGTTGCATTGGTGAGCTTACCTTTGACAATGGAGATGCTACGGGATTTGCTGGGTTTAATCTCCATTCGTGCCCATTTGATGTTTCCCCGGAGTTTCTCCAGCAGACGTTTGGTACATGCGACCGTTGTTGTTATTGTCGTCATGTCGTCCATGTACGCCCTGATTGGGGGAAGACGGAGCCCGCTCTTCAATCGTTCTCCTCCAACCACCCATCGTGATGCACGAATAAGTAGCTCCATTGCCATTGTAAACACCAGTGGCGAGATGGTGCAGCCCGCCATAATGCCTATCTCAAGGTGCTGCCAGGCAGTTGTACTATCCTGTGCTGTAACACAGAATTGGAGATCCTGGAAGTAGGCTTTGACTAGACTTGTGATGCCCTCTGGCACTTGAAAGAAGTTGAACGCTGTCCACAAGATCTCATGAGGCACTGACCCGAAGGCATTGGCAAGATCTAAAAACACAACATGCAGGTCTTTCTTCTCCTTCTTGGCCGTCTGTACTTGGTGCCAGATGACATTTGTGTGTTCCAAGCAACCTGAGAACCCACTTATCCCTGCCTTTTGCACTGAGGTGTCAACAAAGTTGTTCGCCAGCAGGAATGCTGAGAGCCTACGGGCCACGACACTGAAGAAAATCTTTCCTTCCACATTGAGAAGGCTGATCTGGCGAAACTGCTCGATGGTTGAGGAATTCTTCTCTTTGGGAATCAGGATCCCTCCTGCCCGTCGCCATGCCTTTGGTATCATTCCTTTTTCCCATGCCACTTTCATAAGCTTCCAGAGGTATTTCAAGACGCCTGGCGTGTTCTTATACACCCTGTATGGAATGCCGTTGGGCCCCGGGGCTGAAGCTGTTCTTGCCCGTTTTACTGTGCTCTCAACTTCGCTCCATGTGGGGGGCCTTGTTTCCATCTGGTGCTCAGGTGGTTGGATGGGTGGCATATCCTCCGGAATGCTGGCTGGCACATGCCTCTGTTTGTCGGAGTAGGTCTTCCGAAGATGTTCTTCCAGTTCTCTTATGGGTACTTTGAGGGTCCCAGATTTCTCCCTGACAAAGAGGTCCTTAACAAATTTATAGGGATCTCTGTAGAAGGCAGTCCTCGTTCGCTCTCTCTTCTTATGTTGCCTTCTCAGGCATTCTGCTCTTCGCAGTGCTGCCAGACGCTGCTTGATGTCGCCCTGTAGTGCCCCAAGGCCTTTCCTTTCCACTTCCGTGGCCTTCTTCCATTGTTTCCTCAGGCACCTCCTTTCTTTCACGAGTCTCTGAATCTCTTGTTGTCTCCTGGACTTGAGATGAGCAGATGGTTCCTTCTGTGTCTGCAAGTTCTCACGTTTCACACCAAATCTCTCTGCTCCATAGCTATAAATGGTCTCTCCGATCTTGTCCAGTTTTTTCTCCACACCCCCTTTCAGACCTTCTAAAAGGTGGACGAGGTCTGTGTCTGTGGTTTCCCACTCCTTTTTCTGACAGGATTTAGGCCACAAGATTTGAGGTTTTCGTCCAGCTCTACTGCTGTCTGTGGCTGGATGGGCTCTGGGCTGATGTTCATAAATGGATCTGTGCTTGATTGAGCTTCGTCTGGGGTTCTGATACCCTGTGGTGAATATCCTGCCATTGGGCTTCACTCGACTGATTTGCCCTACCTCTAAGGAAGTAATGGTCAATGCGAGGCCCCTTGCTAAGCTCTCTCAGACACTTGAAACAATGTTATTACAGAAATCCGCTTTTTGGCAGTTTCTCAGCGAGAAACAGTCATTTTGAACCTGAAACACTGTAAGTGGTTTGGTGAGTCCAATAATGAAATGAGTCTCTCAAATCAACTACATAGACTCCTTTCTCCAATTTTCTAACGTTTTCAATAGCTTGCCTTAAAAAATCAGAAGGTAAATCAATGTTATGACAGAAATCCGCTTTTTGGCATTTTCTCAGCGAGAAACAGTCATTTTGTACCTGAAACACTGTAAGTGGTTTGGTGAGTCCAATAATGAAATGAGTCTCTCAAATCAACTACATAGACTCCTTTCTCCAATTTTCCGACATTTTCAATAGCTTGCCTTGAAAAATCAGAAGGTAATTCAATGTTATGACAGAAATCCGCTTTTTGGCATTTTCTCAGCGAGAAACAGTCATTTTGTACCTGAAACACTGTAAGTGGTTTGGTGAGTCCAATAATGAAATGAGTCCCTCAAATCAACTACTTAGACTCCTTTCTCCAATTTTATGACGTTTTCAATAGCTTGCCTTGAAAAATCAGAAGGTAAATCAATGTTATGACAGAAATCCGCTTTTTGGCATTTTCTCAGCGAGAAACAGTCATTTTGTACCTGAAACACTGTAAGTGGTTTGGTGAGTCCAATAATGAAATGAGTCTCTCAAATCAACTACATAGACACCTTTCTCCAATTTTCTAACGTTTTCAATAGCTTGCCTTAAAAAATCAGAAGGTAAATCAATGTTATGACAGAAATCCGCTTTTTGGCATTTTCTCAGCGAGAAACAATCATTTTGTACCTGAAACACTGTAAGTGGTTTGGTGAGTCCAATAATGAAATGAGTCTCTCAAATCAACTACATAGACACCTTTCTCCAATTTTCTAACGTTTTCAATAGCTTGCCTTAAAAAATAAGAAGGTAAATCAATGTTATGACAGAAATCCGCTTTTTGGCATTTTCTCAGCGAGAAAAAGTCATTTTGTACCTGAAACACTGTAAGCGGTTTGGAGAGTCCAATAATGAAATGAGTCTCTCAAATCAACTACATAGACACCTTTCTCCAATTCTCTAACGTTTTCAATAGCTTGCCTTAAAAAATCAGAAGGTAAAACAATGTTATTACAGAAATCCGCTTTTTGCCATTTTCTCAGCGAGAAACAGTCATTTTGTACCTGAAACACTGTAAGTGGTTTGGTGAGTCCAATACTGAAATGAGTCTCTCAAATCAACTACATAGACTCCTTTCTCCAATTTTCTGACGTTTTCCATAGCTTGCCTTAAAAAATGAGAAGGTAAATCAATGTTATGACAGAAATCCGCTTTTTGGCATTTTCTCAGCGAGAAACAGTCACTTTGTACCTGAAACACTGTAAGTGGTTTGGTGAGTCCAATAATGAAATGAGTCTCTCAAATCAACTACATAGACTCCTTTCTCCAATTTTATGACGTTTTCAATAGCTTGCCTTGAAAAATCAGAAGGTAAATCAATGTTATGACAGAAATCCGCTTTTTGGCATTTTCTCAGCGAGAAACAGTCACTTTGTACCTGAAACACTGTAAGTGGTTTGGTGAGTCCAATAATGAAATGAGTCTCTCAAATCAACTACTTAGACTCCTTTCTCCAATTTTCTGACGTTTTCAATAGCTTGCCTTGAAAAATCAGAAGGTAAATCAATGTTATGACAGAAATCCGCTTTTTGGCATTTTCTCAGCGAGAAACAGTCATTTTGTACCTGAAACACTGTAAGTGGTTTGGTGAGTCCAATAATGAAATGAGTCTCTCAAATCAACTACATAGACACCTTTCTCCAATTCTCTAACGTTTTCAATAGCTTGCCTTAAAAAATCAGAAGGTAAATCAATGTTATGACAGAAATCCGCTTTTTGGCATTTTCTCAGCGAGAAACAGTCATTTTGTACCTGAAACACTGTAAGTGGTTTGGTGAGTCCAATAATGAAATGAGTCGCTCAAATCAACTACATAGACACCTTTCTCCAATTTTCTAACGTTTTCAATAGCTTGCCTTAAAAATGCAGAAGGTAAAACAATGTTATTACAGAAATCCGCTTTTTGGCATTTTCTAGGCGAGAAACAGTCATTTTGTACCTGAAACACTGTAAGTGGTTTGGTGAGTCCAATAATGAAATGAGTCTCTCAAATCAACTACTTAGACTCCTTTCTCCAATTTTCTGACGTTTTCAATAGCTTGCCTTGAAAAATCAGAAGGTAAATCAATGTTATGACAGAAATCCGCTTTTTGGCATTTTCACAGCGAGAAACAGTCATTTTGTACCTGAAACACTGTAAGTGGTTTGGTGAGTCCAATAATGAAATGAGTCCCTCAAATCAACTACATAGACTTCTTTCTCCAATTTTCTGACGTTTTCAATAGGTTGCCTTAAAAATTCAGAAGGTAAAACAATGTTATTACAGAAATCCGCTTTTTGGCATTTTCTAGGCGAGAAACAGTCATTTTGTACCTGAAACACTGTAAGTGGTTTGGTGAGTCCAATAATGAAATGAGTCTCTCAAATCAACTACTTAGACTCCTTTCTCCAATTTTCTGACGTTTTCAATAGCTTGCCTTGAAAAATCAGAAGGTAAATCAATGTTATGACAGAAATCCGCTTTTTGGCATTTTCTCAGCGAGAAACAGTCATTTTGTACCTGAAACACTGTAAGTGGTTTGGTGAGTCCAATAATGAAATGAGTCTCTCAAATCAACTACATAGACACCTTTCTCCAATTTTCTAACGTTTTCAATAGCTTGCCTTGAAAAATCAGAAGGTAAATCAATGTTATGACAGAAATCCGCTTTTTGGCATTTTCTCAGCGAGAAACAGTCATTTTGTACCTGAAACACTGTAAGTGGTTTGGTGAGTCCAATAATGAAATGAGTCTCTCAAATCAACTACATAGACTAGTTTTTCCAATTTTCTGACGTTTTCAATAGCTTGCCTTAAAAAATCAGAAGGTAAAACAATGTTATTACAGAAATCCGCTTTTTGCCATTTTCTCAGCGAGAAACAGTCATTTTGTACCTGAAACACTGTAAGTGGTTTGGTGAGTCCAATACTGAAATGAGTCTCTCAAATCAACTACATAGACTCCTTTCTCCAATTTTCTGACGTTTTCCATAGCTTGCCTTAAAAAATCAGAAGGTAAATCAATGTTATGACAGAAAATCGCTTTTTGGCAGTTTCTCAGCGAGAAACAGTCATTTTGTACCTGAAACACTGTAAGTGGTTTGGTGAGTCCAATAATGAAATGAGTCTCTCAAATCAACTACATAGACTCCTTTCTCCAATTTTATGACGTTTTCAATAGCTTGCCTTGAAAAATCAGAAGGTAAATCAATGTTATGACAGAAATCCGCTTTTTGGCATTTTCTCAGCGAGAAACAGTCATTTTGTACCTGAAACACTGTAAGTGGTTTGGTGAGTCCAATAATGAAATGAGTCTCTCAAATCAACTACATAGACTAGTTTTTCCAATTTTCTGACGTTTTCAATAGCTTGCCTTAAAAAATCAGAAGGTAAAACAATGTTATTACAGAAATCCGCTTTTTGCCATTTTCTCAGCGAGAAACAGTCATTTTGTACCTGAAACACTGTAAGTGGTTTGGTGAGTCCAATACTGAAATGAGTCTCTCAAATCAACTACATAGACTCCTTTCTCCAATTTTCTGACGTTTTCCATAGCTTGCCTTAAAAAATCAGAAGGTAAATCAATGTTATGACAGAAATCCGCTTTTTGGCAGTTTCCCAGCGAGAAACAGTCATTTTGTACCTGAAACACTGTAAGTGGTTTGGTGAGTCCAATAATGAAATGAGTCGCTCAAATCAACTACATAGACTCCTTTCTCCAATTTTCTGACGTATTCAATAGCTTGCCTTGAAAAATCAGAAGGTAAATCAATGTTATGACAGAAATCCGCTTTTTGGCATTTTCTCAGCGAGAAACAGTCATTTTGTACCTGAAACACTGTAAGTGGTTTGGTGAGTCCAATAATGAAATGAGTCTCTCAAATCAACTACATAGACACCTTTCTCCAATTTTCTAACGTTTTCAATAGCTTGCCTTAAAAAATCAGAAGGTAAAACAATGTTATTACAGAAATCCGCTTTTTGGCAGTTTCTCAGCGAGAAACAGTCATTTTGTACCTGAAACACTGTAAGTGGTTTGGTGAGTCCAATAATGAAATGAGTCTCTCAAATCAACTACATAGACACCTTTCTCCAATTTTCTAACGTTTTCAATAGCTTGCCTTAAAAAATCAGAAGGTAAATCAATGTTAGGACAGAAATCCGCTTTTTGGCATTTTCTCAGCGAGAAACAGTCATTTTGTACCTGAAGTGGTTTGGTGAGTCCAATAATGAAATGAGTCTCTCAAATCAACTACATAGACTCCTTTCTCCAATTTTCTAACGTTTTCAATAGCTTGCCTTAAAAAATCAGAAGGTAAATCAATGTTATGACAGAAATCCGCTTTTTGCCATTTTCTCAGCGAGAAACAGTCATTTTGTACCTGAAACACTGTAAGTGGTTTGGTGAGTCCAATACTGAAATGAGTCTCTCAAATAAACTACATAGACTCCTTTCTCCAATTTTCTGACGTTTTCCATAGCTTGCCTTAAAAAATCAGAAGGTAAATCAATGTTATGACAGAAATCCGCTTTTTGGCAGTTTCTCAGCGAGAAACAGTCATTTTGTACCTGAAACACTGTAAGTGGTTTGGTGAGTCCAATAATGAAATGAGTCGCTCAAATCAACTACATAGACTCCTTTCTCCAATTTTTGACGTTTTCAATAGCTTGCCTTAAAAAATCAGAAGGTAGGATTCTTAATAGGACTAGCTGTTAATATCCCTAAAATATATCAGCACGATAACTCCTATCGGACATGACTGTGGGGTGGAGTTTGGACAAGATCGCGGGGCACCACCAAATCTACACGTCATCAGTTGTGTGCCTTGTCTTCATCAGGTGTTTCGGCCTCTTAACACAATACACCCTCTTCCAAGGTTGGCCTGCCACAGGCTGATCAGACCTGGGTGTGTGTCATATGGTGGCACCCCGTGGTCATCAAACAGCCCATGTTGCATCCCTCCGTTTCAGCCACAGCCAGTGACTGCTCCGTTCGGCTGCTTTGGCAAGTTCTTTTATTGCCTTCCGCTGGGCCTGTCCTCTGATCCCAACTTCCTTCAGGAGCCGTGTGGTGGACCTGGCTACAAAGCCTCGGCAGCCAACCTCCACTGGCCACACCTTTACGTTTCATCCCCGCGCCTCAGCATCAGCTGCTAGGTTAGCATAACGCAGCCTTTTTCTTTCGAATGCTTCGTCGATGTTATCCTCCCACGGGACAGTCAGCTCCACAATGAAGACACGCCGGCATGACTTGGACCAGAGGACCAAATCTGGGCGCAGGTTGGTTGCTGCGATTTCTGGCGGGAAAGTGAGCCTCTGGCTGAGGTCTACCCGCATTTCCCAATCCCGGGCTGTGTCCAGTGGGCCTGAGTTTGGAGGTGATGGCTTGGTTCTCCGTTTCTCCCCTTGTCGGACGAATGTTGTCTTCCGTGGGAGGGTGGTCTGGGTTTTGAAAGGCATGGCGTTGATGGTGACCCTCTTGTCCTCAAGTTCGGCAGCCAAGCACTTCAACACTTGGTTATGGCGCCAGGTGTATCTTCCTTGAGTCAGGCTGGTCTTGCAACCCACCAGGATGTGTTTGACGGGTTGCTGGGGCTGCACACTGCAGGCAGGCTGGGTCCTCTCCATACCAGAGATGTAGGTTGGTTGGAGAGGGCAGGACATCATAAGTGGCTCTGATGATGAAGCTGAGCCTATTAGCCTCCATGCTCCACATCTCATTCCACGTGATTTTCCTCCTCTCCACACCCTCCCACCTCATCCAGCGTCCTTGCTGGGCTTGGGAGACTGCCTTGGCACACCTGGCTGCCTCCTCCTGGTTGCGCACCTCCTCAACCACCATGTGTCGCCGTTCAGACGGAGTAGCCTTTTGCCAAGCGGGTGTTGTTGCTTCCAGGCCAAGACCCCCTCTGCCATGTTGGACTCGTCCCACTATATCCCGGTGTCTGAGGGTGGTCTTTGCCACTGCTACTGCTGCAGATGGTTTCCATTTCCTCCCTGTTGCCAGGTTTGGAGCCGCATCTCTGACGCATGGGTCCCGGGATTCTGTAAGAGTCATTTCCACCCTTGTTTTGGCACATTTGTACTCCTCCACCAGGCTTGAGATTGGAAGGGAGAGCGCTCCATTGCCATACAGGCCTATGCTGGAAAGGCATCTCGGCAGTCCAAGCCACTTCCTCACTTGGGCATTCACCAGTCTCTCAAGCCGATTGACATGAGATAAGGTGACCTCATAGATGGAAATTGGCCACATGAGGCGAGGTAGCAGCCCAAACTGAAAGCACCATAGCTTCAATTTTCCAGGGAGAGCAGTGTTGTTCATCTGCTTGAGGCCGCTGATTGTATCCTGCCTGAGTTGTTCCACCTGCTCAGAGTCTTTAAGTTCTGCGCTATACCATCGGCCAAGGCTTTTGAAAGGCTTCTCCAGAACTGTTGGGATTGGCTGGTCGTCCACATAGAACCTTGCATTGGTGAGCTTACCTTTGACAATGGAGATGCTACGGGATTTGCTGGGTTTAATCTCCATTCGTGCCCATTTGATGTTTCCCCGGAGTTTCTCCAGCAGACGTTTGGTACATGCGACCGTTGTTGTTATTGTCGTCATGTCGTCCATGTACGCCCTGATTGGGGGAAGATGGAGCCGGCTCTTCAATCGTTCTCCTCCAACCACCCATCGTGATGCACGAATAAGTAGCTCCATTGCCATTGTAAACACCAGTGGCGAGATGGTGCAGCCCGCCATAATGCCTATCTCAAGGTGCTGCCAGGCAGTTGTACTATCCTGTGCTGTAACACAGAATTGGAGATCCTGGTAGTAGGCTTTGACTAGACTTGCGATTCCCTCTGGCACTTGAAAGAAGTTGAACGCTGTCCACAAGATCTCATGAGGCACTGACCCGAAGGCATTGGCAAGATCTAAAAACACCACATGCAGGTCTTTCTTCTCCTTCTTGGCCGTCTGTACTTGGTGCCAGATGACATTTGTGTGTTCCAAGCAACCTGAGAACCCACTTATCCCTGCCTTTTGCACTGAGGTGTCAACAAAGTTGTTCGCCAGCAGGAATGCTGAGAGCCTACGGGCCACGACACTGAAGAAAATCTTTCCTTCCACATTGAGAAGGCTGATCTGGCGAAACTGCTCGATGGTTGAGGAATTCTTCTCTTTGGGAATCAGGATCCCTCCTGCCCGTCGCCATGCCTTTGGTATCATTCCTTTTTCCCATGCCACTTTCATAAGCTTCCAGAGGTATTTCAAGACGCCTGGCGTGTTCTTATACACCCTGTATGGAATGCCGTTGGGCCCCGGGGCTGAAGCTGTTCTTGCCCGTTTTACTGTGCTCTCAACTTCGCTCCATGTGGGGGGCCTTGTTTCCATCTGGTGCTCAGGTGGTTGGATGGGTGGCATATCCTCCGGAATGCTGGTTGGCACATGCCTCTGTTTGTCGGAGTAGGTCTTCCGAAGATGTTCTTCCAGTTCTCTTATGGGTACTTTGAGGGTCCCAGATTTCTCCCTGACCAAGAGGTCCTTAACAAATTTATAGGGATCTCTGTAGAAGGCAGTCCTCGTTCGCTCTCTCTTCTTATGTTGCCTTCTCAGGCATTCTGCTCTTCGCAGTGCTGCCAGACGCTGCTTGATGTCGCCCTGTAGTGCCCCAAGGCCTTTCCTTTCCACTTCCGTGGCCTTCTTCCATTGTTTCCTCAGGCACCTCCTTTCTTTCACGAGTCTCTGAATCTCTTGTTGTCTCCTGGAATTGAGATGAGCAGATGGTTCCTTCTGGGTCTGCAAGTTCTCACGTTTCACACCAAATCTCTCTGCTCCATAGCTATAAATGGTCTCTCCGATCTTGTCCAGTTTTTTCTCCACACCCCCTTTCAGACCTTCTAAAAGGTGGACGAGGTCTGTGTCTGTGGTTTCCCACTCCTTTTTCTGACAGGATTTAGGCCACAAGATTTGAGGTTTTCGTCCAGTCAGCCTCCGCTCTACTGCTGTCTGTGGCTGGATGGGCTCTGGGCTGATGTTCATAAATGGATCTGTGCTTGATTGAGCTTCGTCTGGTGTTCTGATACCCTGTGGACTGTGGTGAATATCCTGCCACTGGGCTTCACTCGACTGATTTGCCCTACCTCTAAGGAAGTAATGGTCAATGCGAGGCCCCTTGCTAAGCTCTCTCAGACACTTGAAACAATGTTATTACAGAAATCCGCTTTTTGGCAGTTTCTCAGCGAGAAACAGTCATTTTGAACCTGAAACACTGTAAGTGGTTTGGTGAGTCCACTAATGAAATGAGTCTCTCAAATCAACTACATAGACTCCTTTCTCCAATTTTCTGACGTTTTCAATAGCTTGCCTTAAAAATTCAGAAGGTAAAACAATGTTATTACAGAAATCCGCTTTTTGGCATTTTCTCAGCGAGAAACAGTCATTTTGTACCTGAAACACTGTAAGTGGTTTGGTGAGTCCAATAATGAAATGAGTCCCTCAAATCAACTACATAGACTCCTTTCTCCAATTTTCTGACGTTTTCAATAGCTTGCCTTAAAAAATCAGAAGGTAAAACAATGTTATTACAGAAATCCGCTTTTTGGCATTTTCTCAGCGAGAAACAGTCATTTTGTACCTGAAACACTGTAAGTGGTTTGGTGAGTCCAATAATGAAATGAGTCCCTCAAATCAACTACATAGACTCCTTTCTCCAATTTTCTGACGTTTTCAATAGCTTGCCTTAAAAAATCAGAAGGTAAAACAATGTTATTACAGAAATCCGCTTTTTGGCATTTTCTCAGCGAGAAACGGTCATTTTGTACCTGAAACACTGTAAGTGGTTTGGTGAGTCCAATAATGAAATGAGTCTCTCAAATCAACTACATAGACTCCTTTCTCCAATTTTCTGACGTTTTCAATAGCTTGCCTTAAAAAATCAGAAGGTAAAACAATGTTATTACAGAAATCCGCTTTTTGGCATTTTCTCAGCGAGAAACGGTCATTTTGTACCTGAAACACTGTAAGTGGTTTGGTGAGTCCAATAATGAAATGAGTCTCTCAAATCAACTACATAGACTCCTTTCTCCAATTTTCCAACGTTTTCAATAGCTTGCCTTAAAAAATCAGAAGGTAAAACAATGTTATTACAGAAATCCGCTTTTTGGCATTTTCTCAGCGAGAAACGGTCATTTTGTACCTGAAACACTGTAAGTGGTTTGGTGAGTCCAATAATGAAATGAGTCTCTCAAATCAACTACATACACTCCTTTCTCCAATTTTCTGACGTTTTCAATATCTTGCCTTAAAAAAATCAGAAGGTAAATCAATGTTATGACAGAAATCCGCTTTTTGGCATTTTCTCAGCGAGAAACAGTCATTTTGAACCCGAAACACTGTAAGTGGTTTGGTGAGTCCAATAATGAAATGAGTCTCTCAAATCAAACTACATAGACTCTTTTCTCCAATATTCTGACGTTTTCAATAGCTTGCCTTAAAAAATCAGAAGGTAAATCAATGTTATGACAGAAATCCGCTTTTTGGCAGTTTCTCAGCGAGAAACAGTCATTTTGTACCTGAAACACTGTAAGTGGTTTGGTGAGTCCAATAATGAAATGAGTCTCTCAAATCAACTACATAGACACCTTTCTCCAATTTTCTAACGTTTTCAATAGCTTGCCTTAAAAAATCAGAAGGTAAATCAATGTTATGACAGAAATCCGCTTTTTGGCATTTTCTCAGCGAGAAACAGTCATTTTGTACCTGAAGTGGTTTGGTGAGTCTAATAATGAAATGAGTCTCTCAAATCAACTACATAGACTCCTTTCTCCAATTTTATGACATTTTCAATAGCTTGCCTTGAAAAATCAGAAGGTAAATCAATGTTATGACAGAAATCCGCTTTTTGGCATTTTCTCAGCGAGAAACAGTCATTTTGTACCTGAAACACTGTAAGTGGTTTGGTGAGTCCAATAATGAAATGAGTCTCTCAAATCAACTACATAGACACCTTTCTCCAATTTTCTAACGTTTTCAATAGCTTGCCTTAAAAAATAAGAAGGTAAATCAATGTTATGACAGAAATCCGCTTTTTGGCATTTTCTCAGCGAGAAACAGTCATTTTGTACCTGAAACACTGTAAGCGGTTTGGAGAGTCCAATAATGAAATGAGTCTCTCAAATCAACTACATAGACACCTTTCTCCAATTTTCTAACGTTTTCAATAGCTTGCCTTAAAAAATCAGAAGGTAAATCAATGTTATGACAGAAATCCGCTTTTTGGCATTTTCTCAGCGAGAAACAGTCATTTTGTACCTGAAACACTGTAAGTGGTTTGGTGAGTCCAATAATGAAATGAGTCTCTCAAATCAACTACATAGACTCCTTTCTCCAATTTTATGACGTTTTCAATAGCTTGCCTTGAAAAATCAGAAGGTAAATCAATGTTATGACAGAAATCCGCTTTTTGGCATTTTCTCAGCGAGAAACAGTCATTTTGTACCTGAAACACTGTAAGTGGTTTGGTGAGTCCAATAATGAAATGAGTCGCTCAAATCAACTACATAGACTCCTTTCTCCAATTTTATGACGTTTTCAATAGCTTGCCTTGAAAAATCAGAAGGTAAATCAATGTTATGACAGAAATCCGCTTTTTGGCATTTTCTCAGCGAGAAACAGTCATTTTGTACCTGAAACACTGTAAGTGGTTTGGTGAGTCCAATAATGAAATGAGTCTCTCAAATCAACTACATAGACTCCTTTCTCCAATTTTATGACGTTTTCAATAGCTTGCCTTGAAAAATCAGAAGGTAAATCAATGTTATGACAGAAATCCGCTTTTTGGCATTTTCTCAGCGAGAAACAGTCATTTTGTACCTGAAACACTGTAAGTGGTTTGGTGAGTCCAATAATGAAATGAGTCTCTCAAATCAACTACATAGACTCCTTTCTCCAATTTTATGACGTTTTCAATAGCTTGCCTTGAAAAATCAGAAGGTAAATCAATGTTATGACAGAAATCCGTTTTTTGGCATTTTCTCAGCGAGAAACAGTCATTTTGTACCTGAAACACTGTAAGTGGTTTGGTGAGTCCAATAATGAAATGAGTCTCTCAAATCAACTACATAGACACCTTTCTCCAATTTTCTAACGTTTTCAATAGCTTGCCTTTGAGGGTCCCAGATTTCTCCCTGACAAAGAGGTCCTTAACAAATTTATAGGGATCTCTGTAGAAGGCAGTCCTCGTTCGCTCTCTCTTCTTATGTTGCCTTCTCAAGCATTCTGCTCTTCGCAGTGCTGCCAGACCTCCGTTTATCCCTGTTGAATCGTTCTGTTCAATGTTATGACAGAAATCCGCTTTTTGGCATTTTCTCAGCGAGAAACAGTCATTTTGTACCTGAAACACTGTAAGAGGTTTGGTGAGTCCAATAATGAAATGAGTCTCTCAAATCAACTTCATAGACTCCTTTCTCCAATTTTCCGACATTTTCAATAGCTTGCCTTGAAAAATCAGAAGGTAAATCAATGTTATGACAGAAATCCGCTTTTTGGCATTTTCTCAGCGAGAAACAGTCATTTTGTACCTGAAACACTGTAAGTGGTTTGGTGAGTCCAATAATGAGATGAGTCCCTCAAATCAACTACATAGACACCTTTCTCCAATTTTCCAACGTTTTCAATAGCTTGCCTTAAAAAATCAGAAGGTAAATCAATGTTATGACAGAAATCCGCTTTTTGGCATTTTCTCAGCGAGAAACAGTCATTTTGTACCTGAAACACTGTAAGTGGTTTGGTGAGTCCAATAATGAAATGAGTCTCTCAAATCAACTACATAGACTCCTTTCTCCAATTTTATGACGTTTTCAATAGCTTGCCTTGAAAAATCAGAAGGTAAATCAATGTTATGACAGAAATCCGCTTTTTGGCATTTTCTCAGCGAGAAACAGTCATTTTGTACCTGAAACACTGTAAGTGGTTTGGTGAGTCCAATAATGAAATGAGTCTCTCAAATCAACTACATAGACACCTTTCTCCAATTCTCTAACGTTTTCAATAGCTTGCCTTAAAAAATCAGAAGGTAAATCAATGTTATGACAGAAATCCGCTTTTTGGCATTTTCTCAGCGAGAAACAGTCATTTTGTACCTGAAACACTGTAAGTGGTTTGGTGAGTCCAATAATGAAATGAGTCTCTCAAATCAACTACATAGACACCTTTCTCCAATTTTCTAACGTTTTCAATAGCTTGCCTTAAAAAATCAGAAGGTAAATCAATGTTATGACAGAAATCCGCTTTTTGGCATTTTCTCAGCGAGAAACAATCATTTTGTACCTGAAACACTGTAAGTGGTTTGGTGAGTCCAATAATGAAATGAGTCACTCAAATCAACTACATAGACACCTTTCTCCAATTTTCTAACGTTTTCAATAGCTTGCCTTAAAAAATAAGAAGGTAAATCAATGTTATGACAGAAATCCGCTTTTTGGCATTTTCTCAGCGAGAAAAAGTCATTTTGTACCTGAAACACTGTAAGCGGTTTGGAGAGTCCAATAATGAAATGAGTCTCTCAAATCAACTACATAGACACCTTTCTCCAATTTTCTAACGTTTTCAATAGCTTGCCTTAAAAAATCAGAAGGTAACTCAATGTTATGACAGAAATCCGCTTTTTGGCATTTTCTCAGCGAGAAACAGTCATTTTGTACCTGAAACACTGTAAGTGGTTTGGTGAGTCCAATAATGAAATGAGTCTCTCAAATCAACTACATAGACTCCTTTCTCCAATTTTATGACATTTTCAATAGCTTGCCTTGAAAAATCAGAAGGTAAATCAATGTTATGACAGAAATCCGCTTTTTGGCATTTTCTCAGCGAGAAACAGTCATTTTGTACCTGAAACACTGTAAGTGGTTTGGTGAGTCCAATAATGAAATGAGTCTCTCAAATCAACTACATAGACACCTTTCTCCAATTTTCCAACGTTTTCAATAGCTTGCCTTAAAAAATCAGAAGGTAAATCAATGTTATGACAGAAATCCGCTTTTTGGCATTTTCTCAGCGAGAAACAGTCATTTTGTACCTGAAACACTGTAAGTGGTTTGGTGAGTCCAATAATGAAATGAGTCTCTCAAATCAACTACATAGACTCCTTTCTCCAATTTTCTAACGTTTTCAATAGCTTGCCTTAAAAAATCAGAAGGTAAATCAATGTTATGACAGAAATCCGCTTTTTGGCATTTTCTCAGCGAGAAACAGTCATTTTGTACCTGAAACACTGTAAGAGGTTTGGTGAGTCCAATAATGAAATGAGTCTCTCAAATCAACTTCATAGACTCCTTTCTCCAATTTTCCGACATTTTCAATAGCTTGCCTTGAAAAATCAGAAGGTAAATCAATGTTATGACAGAAATCCGCTTTTTGGCATTTTCTCAGCGAGAAACAGTCATTTTGTACCTGAAACACTGTAAGTGGTTTGGTGAGTCCAATAATGAGATGAGTCCCTCAAATCAACTACATAGACACCTTTCTCCAATTTTCCAACGTTTTCAATAGCTTGCCTTAAAAAATCAGAAGGTAAATCAATGTTATGACAGAAATCCGCTTTTTGGCATTTTCTCAGCGAGAAACAGTCATTTTGTACCTGAAACACTGTAAGTGGTTTGGTGAGTCCAATAATGAAATGAGTCTCTCAAATCAACTACATAGACTCCTTTCTCCAATTTTATGACGTTTTCAATAGCTTGCCTTGAAAAATCAGAAGGTAAATAGATGTTATGACAGAAATCCGCTTTTTGGCATTTTCTCAGCGAGAAACAGTCATTTTGTACCTGAAACACTGTAAGTGGTTTGGTGAGTCTAATAATGAAATGAGTCTCTCAAATCAACTACATAGACTCCTTTCTCCAATTTTATGACATTTTCAATAGCTTGCCTTGAAAAATCAGAAGGTAAATCAATGTTATGACAGAAATCCGCTTTTTGGCATTTTCTCAGCGAGAAACAGTCATTTTGTACCTGAAACACTGTAAGTGGTTTGGTGAGTCCAATAATGAAATGAGTCTCTCAAATCAACTACATAGACACCTTTCTCCAATTTTCTAACGTTTTCAATAGCTTGCCTTAAAAAAATAAGAAGGTAAATCAATGTTATGACAGAAATCCGCTTTTTGGCATTTTCTCAGCGAGAAACAGTCATTTTGTACCTGAAACACTGTAAGCGGTTTGGAGAGTCCAATAATGAAATGAGTCTCTCAAATCAACTACATAGACACCTTTCTCCAATTTTCTAACGTTTTCAATAGCTTGCCTTAAAAAATCAGAAGGTAAATCAATGTTATGACAGAAATCCGCTTTTTGGCATTTTCTCAGCGAGAAACAGTCATTTTGTACCTGAAACACTGTAAGTGGTTTGGTGAGTCCAATAATGAAATGAGTCTCTCAAATCAACTACATAGACTCCTTTCTCCAATTTTATGACGTTTTCAATAGCTTGCCTTGAAAAATCAGAAGGTAAATCAATGTTATGACAGAAATCCGTTTTTTGGCATTTTCTCAGCGAGAAACAGTCATTTTGTACCTGAAACACTGTAAGTGGTTTGGTGAGTCCAATAATGAAATGAGTCTCTCAAATCAACTACATAGACACCTTTCTCCAATTTTCTAACGTTTTCAATAGCTTGCCTTTGAGGGTCCCAGATTTCTCCCTGACAAAGAGGTCCTTAACAAATTTATAGGGATCTCTGTAGAAGGCAGTCCTCGTTCGCTCTCTCTTCTTATGTTGCCTTCTCAAGCATTCTGCTCTTCGCAGTGCTGCCAGACCTCCGTTTATCCCTGTTGAATCGTTCTGTTCAATGTTATGACAGAAATCCGCTTTTTGGCATTTTCTCAGCGAGAAACAGTCATTTTGTACCTGAAACACTGTAAGAGGTTTGGTGAGTCCAATAATGAAATGAGTCTCTCAAATCAACTTCATAGACTCCTTTCTCCAATTTTCCGACATTTTCAATAGCTTGCCTTGAAAAATCAGAAGGTAAATCAATGTTATGACAGAAATCCGCTTTTTGGCATTTTCTCAGCGAGAAACAGTCATTTTGTACCTGAAACACTGTAAGTGGTTTGGTGAGTCCAATAATGAGATGAGTCCCTCAAATCAACTACATAGACACCTTTCTCCAATTTTCCAACGTTTTCAATAGCTTGCCTTAAAAAATCAGAAGGTAAATCAATGTTATGACAGAAATCCGCTTTTTGGCATTTTCTCAGCGAGAAACAGTCATTTTGTACCTGAAACACTGTAAGTGGTTTGGTGAGTCCAATAATGAAATGAGTCTCTCAAATCAACTACATAGACTCCTTTCTCCAATTTTATGACGTTTTCAATAGCTTGCCTTGAAAAATCAGAAGGTAAATCAATGTTATGACAGAAATCCGCTTTTTGGCA
The DNA here is from genome assembly GCF_033807715.1 of Cololabis saira. Taxonomy (NCBI): domain Eukaryota; kingdom Metazoa; phylum Chordata; class Actinopteri; order Beloniformes; family Belonidae; genus Cololabis; species Cololabis saira. Next base: position 182,269 of record NW_026906217.1, read on the forward strand.
TTTTCTCAGCGAGAAACAGTCATTTTGTACCTGAAACACTGTAAGTGGTTTGGTGAGTCCAATAATGAAATGAGTCTCTCAAATCAACTACATAGACACCTTTCTCCAATTCTCTAACGTTTTCAATAGCTTGCCTTAAAAAATCAGAAGGTAAATCAATGTTATGACAGAAATCCGCTTTTTGGCATTTTCTCAGCGAGAAACAGTCATTTTGTACCTGAAACACTGTAAGTGGTTTGGTGAGTCCAATAATGAAATGAGTCTCTCAAATCAACTACATAGACTCCTTTCTCCAATTTTCTAACGTTTTCAATAGCTTGCCTTAAAAAATCAGAAGGTAAATCAATGTTATGACAGAAATCCGCTTTTTGGCATTTTCTCAGCGAGAAACAGTCATTTTGTACCTGAAACACTGTAAGTGGTTTGGTGAGTCCAATAATGAAATGAGTCTCTCAAATCAACTACATAGACTCCTTTCTCCAATTTTATGACGTTTTCAATAGCTTGCCTTGAAAAATCAGAAGGTAAATAGATGTTATGACAGAAATCCGCTTTTTGGCATTTTCTCAGCGAGAAACAGTCATTTTGTACCTGAAACACTGTAAGTGGTTTGGTGAGTCCAATAATGAAATGAGTCTCTCAAATCAACTACATAGACTCCTTTCTCTAATTTTATGACGTTTTCAATAGCTTGCCTTGAAAAATCAGAAGGTAAATCAATGTTATGACAGAAATCCGCTTTTTGGCATTTTCTCAGCGAGAAACAGTCATTTTGTACCTGAAACACTGTAAGTGGTTTGGTGAGTCCAATAATGAAATGAGTCGCTCAAATCAACTACATAGACTCCTTTCTCCAATTTTATGACGTTTTCAAAAGCTTGCCTTGAAAAATCAGAAGGTAAATCAATGTTATGACAGAAATCCGCTTTTTGGCATTTTCTCAGCGAGAAACAGTCATTTTGTACCTGAAACACTGTAAGTGGTTTGGTGAGTCCAATAATGAAATGAGTCTCTCAAATCAACTACATAGACTCCTTTCTCCAATTTTATGACGTTTTCAATAGCTTGCCTTGAAAAATCAGAAGGTAAATCAATGTTATGACAGAAATCCGTTTTTTGGCATTTTCTCAGCGAGAAACAGTCATTTTGTACCTGAAACACTGTAAGTGGTTTGGTGAGTCCAATAATGAAATGAGTCTCTCAAATCAACTACATAGACTCATTTCTCCAATTTTCCGACAGTTTCAATAGCTTGCTTTGAAAAATCAGAAGGTAAATCAATGTTATGACAGAAATCCGCTTTTTGGCATTTTCTCAGCGAGAAACAGTCATTTTGTACCTGAAACACTGTAAGTGGTTTGGTGAGTCCAATAATGAAATGAGTCCCTCAAATCAACTACATAGACACCTTTCTCCAATTTTCCAACGTTTTCAATAGCTTGCCTTAAAAAATCAGAAGGTAAATCAATGTTATGACAGAAATCCGCTTTTTGGCATTTTCTCAGCGAGAAACAGTCATTTTGGACCTGAAACACTGTAAGTGGTTTGGTGAGTCCAATAATGAAATGAGTCTCTCAAATCAACTACATAGACTCCTTTCTCCAATTTTCTAACGTTTTCAATAGCTTGCCTTAAAAAATCAGAAGGTAAATCAATGTTATGACAGAAATCCGCTTTTTGGCATTTTCTCAGCGAGAAACAGTCATTTTGTACCTGAAACACTGTAAGTGGTTTGGTGAGTCCAATAATGAAAGGAGTCTCTCAAATCAACTACATAGACACCTTTCTCCAATTTTCTAACGTTTTCAATAGCTTGCCTTAAAAAATCAGAAGGTAAATCAATGTTATGACAGAAATCCGCTTTTTGGCATTTTCTCAGCGAGAAACAATCATTTTGTACCTGAAACACTGTAAGTGGTTTGGTGAGTCCAATAATGAAATGAGTCACTCAAATCAACTACATAGACACCTTTCTCCAATTTTCTAACGTTTTCAATAGCTTGCCTTAAAAAATAAGAAGGTAAATCAATGTTATGACAGAAATCCGCTTTTTGGCATTTTCTCAGCGAGAAAAAGTCATTTTGTACCTGAAACACTGTAAGCGGTTTGGAGAGTCCAATAATGAAATGAGTCTCTCAAATCAACTACATAGACACCTTTCTCCAATTTTCTAACGTTTTCAATAGCTTGCCTTAAAAAATCAGAAGGTAACTCAATGTTATGACAGAAATCCGCTTTTTGGCATTTTCTCAGCGAGAAACAGTCATTTTGTACCTGAAACACTGTAAGTGGTTTGGTGAGTCCAATAATGAAATGAGTCTCTCAAATCAACTACATAGACTCCTTTCTCCAATTTTCTAACGTTTTCAATAGCTTGCCTTAAAAAATCAGAAGGTAAATCAATGTTATGACAGAAATCCGCTTTTTGGCATTTTCTCAGCGAGAAACAGTCATTTTGTACCTGAAACACTGTAAGTGGTTTGGTGAGTCCAATAATGAAATGAGTCTCTCAATTCAACTACATAGACTCCTTTCTCCAATTTTATGACGTTTTCAATAGCTTGCCTTGAAAAATCAGAAGGTAAATCAATGTTATGACAGAAATCCGTTTTTTGGCATTTTCTCAGCGAGAAACAGTCATTTTGTACCTGAAACACTGTAAGTGGTTTGGTGAGTCCAATAATGAAATGAGTCTCTCAAATCAACTACATAGACACCTTTCTCCAATTTTCTAACGTTTTCAATAGCTTGCCTTAAAAAATCAGAAGGTAACTCAATGTTATGACAGAAATCCGCTTTTTGGCATTTTCTCAGCGAGAAACAGTCATTTTGTACCTGAAACACTGTAAGTGGTTTGGTGAGTCCAATAATGAAATGAGTCTCTCAAATCAACTACATAGACTCCTTTCTCCAATTTTATGACATTTTCAATAGCTTGCCTTGAAAAATCAGAAGGTAAATCAATGTTATGACAGAAATCCGCTTTTTGGCATTTTCTCAGCGAGAAACAGTCATTTTGTACCTGAAACACTGTAAGTGGTTTGGTGAGTCCAATAATGAAATGAGTCTCTCAAATCAACTACATAGACACCTTTCTCCAATTTTCCAACGTTTTCAATAGCTTGCCTTAAAAAATCAGAAGGTAAATCAATGTTATGACAGAAATCCGCTTTTTGGCATTTTCTCAGCGAGAAACAGTCATTTTGTACCTGAAACACTGTAAGTGGTTTGGTGAGTCCAATAATGAAATGAGTCTCTCAAATCAACTACATAGACTCCTTTCTCCAATTTTCTAACGTTTTCAATAGCTTGCCTTAAAAAATCAGAAGGTAAATCAATGTTATGACAGAAATCCGCTTTTTGGCATTTTCTCAGCGAGAAACAGTCATTTTGTACCTGAAACACTGTAAGTGGTTTGGTGAGTCCAATAATGAAATGAGTCTCTCAATTCAACTACATAGACTCCTTTCTCCAATTTTATGACGTTTTCAATAGCTTGCCTTGAAAAATCAGAAGGTAAATCAATGTTATGACAGAAATCCGTTTTTTGGCATTTTCTCAGCGAGAAACAGTCATTTTGTACCTGAAACACTGTAAGTGGTTTGGTGAGTCCAATAATGAAATGAGTCTCTCAAATCAACTACATAGACACCTTTCTCCAATTTTCTAACGTTTTCAATAGCTTGCCTTTGAGGGTCCCAGATTTCTCCCTGACAAAGAGGTCCTTAACAAATTTATAGGGATCTCTGTAGAAGGCAGTCCTCGTTCGCTCTCTCTTCTTATGTTGCCTTCTCAGGCATTCTGCTCTTCGCAGTGCTGCCAGACCTCCGTTTATCCCTGTTGAATCGTTCTGTTCAATGTTATGACAGAAATCCGCTTTTTGGCATTTTCTCAGCGAGAAACAGTCATTTTGTACCTGAAACACTGTAAGAGGTTTGGTGAGTCCAATAATGAAATGAGTCTCTCAAATCAACTTCATAGACTCCTTTCTCCAATTTTCCGACATTTTCAATAGCTTGCCTTGAAAAATCAGAAGGTAAATCAATGTTATGACAGAAATCCGCTTTTTGGCATTTTCTCAGCGAGAAACAGTCATTTTGTACCTGAAACACTGTAAGTGGTTTGGTGAGTCCAATAATGAGATGAGTCCCTCAAATCAACTACATAGACACCTTTCTCCAATTTTCCAACGTTTTCAATAGCTTGCCTTAAAAAATCAGAAGGTAAATCAATGTTATGACAGAAATCCGCTTTTTGGCATTTTCTCAGCGAGAAACAGTCATTTTGTACCTGAAACACTGTAAGTGGTTTGGTGAGTCCAATAATGAAATGAGTCTCTCAAATCAACTACATAGACTCCTTTCTCCAATTTTATGACGTTTTCAATAGCTTGCCTTGAAAAATCAGAAGGTAAATAGATGTTATGACAGAAATCCGCTTTTTGGCATTTTCTCAGCGAGAAACAGTCATTTTGTACCTGAAACACTGTAAGTGGTTTGGTGAGTCCAATAATGAAATGAGTCTCTCAAATCAACTACATAGACTCCTTTCTCCAATTTTATGACGTTTTCAATAGCTTGCCTTGAAAAATCAGAAGGTAAATAGATGTTATGACAGAAATCCGCTTTTTGGCATTTTCTCAGCGAGAAACAGTCATTTTGTACCTGAAACACTGTAAGTGGTTTGGTGAGTCCAATAATGAAATGAGTCTCTCAAATCAACTACATAGACTCCTTTCTCCAATTTTATGACGTTTTCAATAGCTTGCCTTGAAAAATCAGAAGGTAAATCAATGTTATGACAGAAATCCGCTTTTTGGCATTTTCTCAGCGAGAAACAGTCATTTTGTACCTGAAACACTGTAAGTGGTTTGGTGAGTCCAATAATGAAATGAGTCGCTCAAATCAACTACATAGACTCCTTTCTCCAATTTTATGACGTTTTCAATAGCTTGCCTTGAAAAATCAGAAGGTAAATCAATGTTATGACAGAAATCCGCTTTTTGGCATTTTCTCAGCGAGAAACAGTCATTTTGTACCTGAAACACTGTAAGTGGTTTGGTGAGTCCAATAATGAAATGAGTCTCTCAAATCAACTACATAGACTCCTTTCTCCAATTTTATGACGTTTTCAATAGCTTGCCTTGAAAAATCAGAAGGTAAATCAATGTTATGACAGAAATCCGTTTTTTGGCATTTTCTCAGCGAGAAACAGTCATTTTGTACCTGAAACACTGTAAGTAGTTTGGTGAGTGCAATAATGAAATGAGTCTCTCAAATCAACTACATAGACTCATTTCTCCAATTTTCCGACAGTTTCAATAGCTTGCTTTGAAAAATCAGAAGGTAAATCAATGTTATGACAGAAATCCGCTTTTTGGCATTTTCTCAGCGAGAAACAGTCATTTTGTACCTGAAACACTGTAAGTGGTTTGGTGAGTCCAATAATGAAATGAGTCCCTCAAATCAACTACATAGACACCTTTCTCCAATTTTCCAACGTTTTCAATAGCTTGCCTTAAAAAATCAGAAGGTAAATCAATGTTATGACAGAAATCCGCTTTTTGGCATTTTCTCAGCGAGAAACAGTCATTTTGGACCTGAAACACTGTAAGTGGTTTGGTGAGTCCAATAATGAAATGAGTCTCTCAAATCAACTACATAGACTCCTTTCTCCAATTTTCTAACGTTTTCAATAGCTTGCCTTAAAAAATCAGAAGGTAAATCAATGTTATGACAGAAATCCGCTTTTTGGCATTTTCTCAGCGAGAAACAGTCATTTTGTACCTGAAACACTGTAAGTGGTTTGGTGAGTCCAATAATGAAATGAGTCTCTCAAATCAACTACATAGACTCCTTTCTCCAATTTTATGACGTTTTCAATAGCTTGCCTTGAAAAATCAGAAGGTAAATCAATGTTATGACAGAAATCCGTTTTTTTGGCATTTTCTCAGCGAGAAACAGTCATTTTGTACCTGAAACACTGTAAGTGGTTTGGTGAGTCCAATAATGAAATGAGTCTCTCAAATCAACTACATAGACACCTTTCTCCAATTTTCTAACGTTTTCAATAGCTTGCCTTTGAGGGTCCCAGATTTCTCCCTGACAAAGCGGTCCTTAACAAATTTATAGGGATCTCTGTAGAAGGCAGTCCTCGTTCGCTCTCTCTTCTTATGTTGCCTTCTCAGGCATTCTGCTCTTCGCAGTGCTGCCAGACCTCCGTTTATCCCTGTTGAATCGTTCTGTTCAATGTTATGACAGAAATCCGCTTTTTGGCATTTTCTCAGCGAGAAACAGTCATTTTGTACCTGAAACACTGTAAGAGGTTTGGTGAGTCCAATAATGAAATGAGTCTCTCAAATCAACTTCATAGACTCCTTTCTCCAATTTTATGACGTTTTCAATAGCTTGCCTTGAAAAATCAGAAGGTAAATCAATGTTATGACAGAAATCCGTTTTTTGGCATTTTCTCAGCGAGAAACAGTCATTTTGTACCTGAAACACTGTAAGTGGTTTGGTGAGTCCAATAATGAAATGAGTCTCTCAAATCAACTACATTGACACCTTTCTCCAATTTTCTAACGTTTTCAATAGCTTGCCTTTGAGGGTCCCAGATTTCTCCCTGACAAAGAGGTCCTTAACAAATTTATAGGGATCTCTGTAGAAGGCAGTCCTCGTTCGCTCTCTCTTCTTATGTTGCCTTCTCAGGCATTCTGCTCTTCGCAGTGCTGCCAGACCTCCGTTTATCCCTGTTGAATCGTTCTGTTCAATGTTATGACAGAAATCCGCTTTTTGGCATTTTCTCAGCGAGAAACAGTCATTTTGTACCTGAAACACTGTAAGAGGTTTGGTGAGTCCAATAATGAAATGAGTCTCTCAAATCAACTTCATAGACTCCTTTCTCCAATTTTCCGACATTTTCAATAGCTTGCCTTGAAAAATCAGAAGGTAAATCAATGTTATGACAGAAATCCGCTTTTTGGCATTTTCTCAGCGAGAAACAGTCATTTTGTACCTGAAACACTGTAAGTGGTTTGGTGAGTCCAATAATGAAATGAGTCCCTCAAATCAACTACATAGACACCTTTCTCCAATTTTCCAACGTTTTCAATAGCTTGCCTTAAAAAATCAGAAGGTAAATCAATGTTATGACAGAAATCCGCTTTTTGGCATTTTCTCAGCGAGAAACAGTCATTTTGTACCTGAAACACTGTAAGTGGTTTGGTGAGTCCAATAATGAAATGAGTCTCTCAAATCAACTACATAGACTCCTTTCTCCAATTTTCTGACGTTTTCAATAGCTTGCCTAAAAAAATCAGAAGGTAGGATTCTTAATAGGACTAGCTGTTAATATCCCTAAAATATATCAGCACGATAACTCCTATCGGACATGACTGTTGGGTGGAGTTTGGACAGGATCGCGGGGCACCACCAAATCTACACGTCATCAGTTGTGTGCCTTGTCTTCATCAGGTGTTTCGGCCTCTTAACACAATACACCCTCTTCCAAGGTTGGCCTGCCACAGGCTGATCAGACCTGGGTGTGTGTCATATGGTGGCACCCCGTGGTCATCAAACAGCCCATGTTGCATCCCTCCGTTTCAGCCACAGCCAGTGACTGCTCCGTTCGGCTGCTTTGGCAAGTTCTTTTATTGCCTTCCGCTGGGCCTGTCCTCTGATCCCAACTTCCTTCAGGAGCCGTGTGGTGGACCTGGCTACAAAGCCTCGGCAGCCAACCTCCACTGGCCACACCTTTACGTTCCATCCCCGCGCCTCAGCATCAGCTGCTAGGTTAGCATAACGCAGCATTTTTCTTTCGAATGCTTCGTCGATGTTATCCTCCCACGGGACAGTCAGCTCCACAATGAAGACACGCCGGCAGGACTTGGACCAGAGGACCAAATCTGGGCGCAGATTGGTTGCTGCGATTTCTGGCGGGAAAGTGAGCCTCTGGCTGAGGTCTACCCGCATTTCCCAATCCCGGGCTGTGTCCAGTGGGCCTGAGTTTGGAGGTGATGGCTTGGTTCTCCGTTTCTCCCCTTGTCGGACGAATGTTGTCTTCCGTGGGAGGGTGGTCTGGGTTTTGAAAGGCATGGCGTTGATGGTGACCCTCTTGTCCTCAAGTTCGGCAGCCAAGCCCTTCAACCCTTGGTTATGGCGCCAGGTGTATCTTCCTTGAGTCAGGCTGGTCTTGCAACCCACCAGGATGTGTTTGAGGGTTGCTGGGGCTGCACACTGCAGGCAGGCTGGGTCCTCTCCATACCAGAGATGTAGGTTGGTTGGAGAGGGCAGGACATCATAAGTGGCTCTGATGATGAAGCTGAGCCTATTAGCCTCCATGCTCCACATCTCATTCCACGTGATTTTCCTCCTCTCCACACCCTCCCACCTCATCCAGCGTCCTTGCTGGGCTTGGGAGACTGCCTTGGCACACCTGGCTGCCTCCCCCTGGTTGCGCACCTCCTCAACCACCATGTGTCGCCGTTCAGACGGAGTAGCCTTTTGCCAAGCGGGTGTTGTTGCTTCCAGGCCAAGACCCCCTCTGCCATGTTGGACTCGTCCCACTATATCCCGGTGTCTGAGGGTGGTCTTTGCCACTGCTACTGCTGCAGATGGTTTCCATTTCCTCCCTGTTGCCAGGTTTGGAGCCGCATCTCTGACGCATGGGTCCCGGGATTCTGTAAGAGTCATTTCCACCCTTGTTTTGGCACATTTGTACTCCTCCACCAGGCTTGAGATTGGAAGGGAGAGCGCTCCATTGCCATACAGGCCTATGCTGGAAAGGCATCTCGGCAGTCCAAGCCACTTCCTCACTTGGGCATTCACCAGTCTCTCAAGCCGATTGACATAATAGATGGAAATTGGCCACATGAGGCGAGGTAGCAGCCCAAACTTAAAGCACCATAGCTTCAATTTTCCAGGGAGAGCAGTGTTGTTAATCTGCTTGAGGCCGCTGATTGTATCCTGCCTGAGTTGTTCCACCTGCTCAGAGTCTTTAAGTTCTGCGCTATACCATCGGCCAAGGCTTTTGATAGGCTTCTCCAGAACTGTTGGGATTGGCTGGTCGTCCACATAGAACCTTGCATTGGTGAGCTTACCTTTGACAATGGAGATGCTACGGGATTTGCTGGGTTTAATCTCCATTCGTGCCCATTTGATGTTTCCCCGGAGTTTCTCCAGCAGACGTTTGGTACATGCGACCGTTGTTGTTATTGTCGTCATGTCGTCCATGTACGCCCTGATTGGGGGAAGACGGAGCCCGCTCTTCAATCGTTCTCCTCCAACCACCCATCGTGATGCACGAATAAGTAGCTCCATTGCCATTGTAAACACCAGTGGCGAGATGGTGCAGCCCGCCATAATGCCTATCTCAAGGTGCTGCCAGGCAGTTGTACTATCCTGTGCTGTAACACAGAATTGGAGATCCTGGAAGTAGGCTTTGACTAGACTTGTGATGCCCTCTGGCACTTGAAAGAAGTTGAACGCTGTCCACAAGATCTCATGAGGCACTGACCCGAAGGCATTGGCAAGATCTAAAAACACCACATGCAGGTCTTTCTTCTCCTTCTTGGCCGTCTGTACTTGGTGCCCGATGACATTTGTGTGTTCCAAGTAACCTGAGAATCCACTTATCCCTGCCTTTTGCACTGAGGTGTCAACAAAGTTGTTCGCCAGCAGGAATGCTGAGAGCCTACGGGCCACGACACTGAAGAAAATCTTTCCTTCCACATTGAGAAGGCTGATCTGGCAAAACTGCTCGATGGTTGAGGAATTCTTCTCTTTGGGAATCAGGATCCCTCCTGCCCGTCGCCATGCCTTTGGTATCATTCCTTTTTCCCATGCCACTTTCATAAGCTTCCAGAGGTATTTCAAGATGCCTGGCGTGTTCTTATACACCCTGTATGGAATGCCGTTGGGCCCCGGGGCTGAAGCTGTTCTTGCCCGTTTTACTGTGCTCTCAACTTCGCTCCATGTGGGGGGCCTTGTTTCCATCTGGTGCTCAGGTGGTTGGATGGGTGGCATATCCTCCGGAATGCTGGCTGGCACATGCCTCTGTTTGTCGGAGTAGGTCTTCCGAAGATGTTCTTCCAGTTCTCTTATGGGTACTTTGAGGGTCCCAGATTTCTCCCTGACAAAGAGGTCCTTAACAAATTTATAGGGATCTCTGTAGAAGGCAGTCCTCGTTCGCTCTCTCTTCTTATGTTGCCTTCTCAGGCATTCTGCTCTTCGCAGTGCTGCCAGACGCTGCTTGATGTCGCCCTGTAGTGCCCCAAGGCCTTTCCTTTCCACTTCCGTGGCCTTCTTCCATTGTTTCCTCAGGCACCTCCTTTCTTTCACGAGTCTCTGAATCTCTTGTTGTCTCCTGGACTTGAGATGAGCAGATGGTTCCTTCTGTGTCTGCAAGTTCTCACGTTTCACACCAAATCTCTCTGCTCCATAGATATAAATGGTCTCTCCGATCTTGTCCAGTTTTTTCTCCACACCCCCTTTCAGACCTTCTAAAAGGTGGACGAGGTCTGTGTCTGTGGTTTCCCACTCCTTTTTCTGACAGGATTTAGGCCACAAGATTTGAGGTTTTCGTCCAGTCAGCCCCCGCTCTACTGCTGTCTGTGGCTGGATGGGCTCTGGGCTGATGTTCATAAATGGATCTGTGCTTGATTGAGCTTCGTCTGGGGTTCTGATACCCTGTGGACTGTGGTGAATATCCTGCCATTGGGCTTCACTCGACTGATTTGCCCTACCTCTAAGGAAGTAATGGTCAATGCGAGGCCCCTTGCTAAGCTCTCTCAGACACTTGAAACAATGTTATTACAGAAATCCGCTTTTTGGCAGTTTCTCAGCGAGAAACAGTCATTTTGAACCTGAAACACTGTAAGAGGTTTTGTGAGTCCAATAATGAAGGGGCCTTGAAAAATCAGAAGGTAAATCAATGTTATGACAGAAATCCGCTTTTTGGCATTTTCTCAGCGAGAAACAGTCATTTTGTACCTGAAACACTGTAAGTGGTTTGGTGAGTCCAATAATGAAATGAGTCTCTCAAATCAACTACATAGACTCCTTTCTCCAATTTTCCGACATTTTCAATAGCTTGCCTTGAAAAATCAGAAGGTAAATCAATGTTATGACAGAAATCCGCTTTTTGGCATTTTCTCAGCGAGAAACAGTCATTTTGTACCTGAAACACTGTAAGTGGTTTGGTGAGTCCAATAATGAAATGAGTCCCTCAAATCAACTACATAGACACCTTTCTCCAATTTTCCAACGTTTTCAATAGCTTGCCTTAAAAAATCAGAAGGTAAATCAATGTTATGACAGAAATCCGCTTTTTGGCATTTTCTCAGCGAGAAACAGTCATTTTGTACCTGAAACACTGTAAGTGGTTTGGTGAGTCCAATAATGAAATGAGTCTCTCAAATCAACTACATAGACTCCTTTCTCCAATTTTCTAACGTTTTCAATAGCTTGCCTTAAAAAATCAGAACGTAAATCAATGTTATGACAGAAATCCGCTTTTTGGCATTTTCTCAGCGAGAAACAGTCATTTTGTACCTGAAACACTGTAAGTGGTTTGGTGAGTCCAATAATGAAATGAGTCTCTCAAATCAACTACATAGACACCTTTCTCCAATTTTCTAACGTTTTCAATAGCTTGCCTTAAAAAATCAGAAGGTAAATCAATGTTATGACAGAAATCCGCTTTTTGGCATTTTCTCAGCGAGAAACAGTCATTTTGTACCTGAAACACTGTAAGAGGTTTGGTGAGTCCAATAATGAAATGAGTCTCTCAAATCAACTACATAGACTCCTTTCTCCAATTTTCCGACATTTTCAATAGCTTGCCTTGAAAAATCAGAAGGTAAATCAATGTTATGACAGAAATCCGCTTTTTGGCATTTTCTCAGCGAGAAACAGTCATTTTGTACCTGAAACACTGTAAGTGGTTTGGTGAGTCCAATAATGAAATGAGTCCCTCAAATCAACTACATAGACACCTTTCTCCAATTTTCCAACGTTTTCAATAGCTTGCCTTAAAAAATCAGAAGGTAAATCAATGTTATGACAGAAATCCGCTTTTTGGCATTTTCTCAGCGAGAAACAGTCATTTTGTACCTGAAACACTGTAAGTGGTTTGGTGAGTCCAATAATGAAATGAGTCTCTCAAATCAACTACATAGACTCCTTTCTCCAATTTTCTGACGTTTTCAATAGCTTGCCTTAAAAAATCAGAAGGTAGGATTCTTAATAGGACTAGCTGTTAATATCCCTAAAATATATCAGCCCGATAACTCCTATCGGACATGACTGTGGGGTGGAGTTTGGACAGGATCGCGGGGCACCACCAAATCTACACGTCATCAGTTGTGTGCCTTGTCTTCATCAGGTGTTTCGGCCTCTTAACACAATACACCCTCTTCCAAGGTTGGCCTGCCACAGGCTGATCAGACCTGGGTGTGTGTCATATGGTGGCACCCCGTGGTCATCAAACAGCCCATGTTGCATCCCTCCGTTTCAGCCACAGCCAGTGACTGCTCCGTTCGGCTGCTTTGGCAAGTTCTTTTATTGCCTTCCGCTGGGCCTGTCCTCTGATCCCAACTTCCTTCAGGAGCCGTGTGGTGGACCTGGCTACAAAGCCTCGGCAGCCAACCTCCACTGGCCACACCTTTACGTTCCATCCCCGCGCCTCAGCATCAGCTGCTAGGTTAGCATAACGCAGCATTTTTCTTTCGAATGCTTCGTCGATGTTATCCTCCCACGGGACAGTCAGCTCCACAATGAAGACACGCCGGCAGGACTTGGACCAGAGGACCAAATCTGGGCGCAGGTTGGTTGCTGCGATTTCTGGCGGGAAAGTGAGCCTCTGGCTGAGGTCTACCCGCATTTCCCAATCCCGGGCTGTGTCCAGTGGGCCTGAGTTTGGAGGTGATGGCTTGGTTCTCCGTTTCTCCCCTTGTCGGACGAATGTTGTCTTCCGTGGGAGGGTGGTCTGGGTTTTGAAAGGCATGGCGTTGATGGTGACCCTCTTGTCCTCAAGTTCGGCAGCCAAGCCCTTCAACCCTTGGTTATGGCGCCAGGTGTATCTTCCTTGAGTCAGGCTGGTCTTGCAACCCACCAGGATGTGTTTGAGGGTTGCTGGGGCTGCACACTGCAGGCAGGCTGGGTCCTCTCCATACCAGAGATGTAGGTTGGTTGGAGAGGGCAGGACATCATAAGTGGCTCTGATGATGAAGCTGAGCCTATTAGCCTCCATGCTCCACATCTCATTCCACGTGATTTTCCTCCTCTCCACACCCTCCCACCTCATCCAGCGTCCTTGCTGGGCTTGGGAGACTGCCTTGGCACACCTGGCTGCCTCCCCCTGGTTGCGCACCTCCTCAACCACCATGTGTCGCCGTTCAGACGGAGTAGCCTTTTGCCAAGCGGGTGTTGTTGCTTCCAGGCCAAGACCCCCTCTGCCATGTTGGACTCGTCCCACTATATCCCGGTGTCTGAGGGTGGTCTTTGCCACTGCTACTGCTGCAGATGGTTTCCATTTCCTCCCTGTTGCCAGGTTTGGAGCCGCATCTCTGACGCATGGGTCCCTGGATTCTGTAAGAGTCATTTCCACCCTTGTTTTGGCACATTTGTACTCCTCCACCAGGCTTGAGATTGGAAGGGAGAGCGCTCCATTGCCATACAGGCCTATGCTGGAAAGGCATCTCGGCAGTCCAAGCCACTTCCTCACTTGGGCATTCACCAGTCTCTCAAGCCGATTGACATAAGATAAGGTGACCTCATAGATGGAAATTGGCCACATGAGGCGAGGTAGCAGCCCAAACTTAAAGCACCATAGCTTCAATTTTCCAGGGAGAGCAGTGTTGTTAATCTGCTTGAGGCCGCTGATTGTATCCTGCCTGAGTTGTTCCACCTGCTCAGAGTCTTTAAGTTCTGCGCTATACCATCGGCCAAGGCTTTTGATAGGCTTCTCCAGAACTGTTGGGATTGGCTGGTCGTCCACATAGAACCTTGCATTGGTGAGCTTACCTTTGACAATGGAGATGCTACGGGATTTGCTGGGTTTAATCTCCATTCGTGCCCATTTGATGTTTCCCCGGAGTTTCTCCAGCAAACGTTTGGTACATGCGACCGTTGTTGTTATTGTCGTCATGTCGTCCATGTACGCCCTGATTGGGGGAAGACGGAGCCCGCTCTTCAATCGTTCTCCTCCAACCACCCATCGTGATGCACGAATAAGTAGCTCCATTGCCATTGTAAACACCAGTGGCGAGATGGTGCAGCCCGCCATAATGCCTATCTCAAGGTGCTGCCAGGCAGTTGTACTATCCTGTGCTGTAACACAGAATTGGAGATCCTGGAAGTAGGCTTTGACTAGACTTGTGATGCCCTCTGGCACTTGAAAGAAGTTGAACGCTGTCCACAAGATCTCATGAGGCACTGACCCGAAGGCATTGGCAAGATCTAAAAACACCACATGCAGGTCTTTCTTCTCCTTCTTGGCCGTCTGTACTTGGTGCCCGATGACATTTGTGTGTTCCAAGTAACCTGAGAACCCACTCATCCCTGCCTTTTGCACTGAGGTGTCAACAAAGTTGTTCGCCAGCAGGAATGCTGAGAGCCTACGGGCCACGACACTGAAGAAAATCTTTCCTTCCACATTGAGAAGGCTGATCTGGCGAAACTGCTCGATGGTTGAGGAATTCTTCTCTTTGGGAATCAGGATCCCTCCTGCCCGTCGCCATGCCTTTGGTATCATTCCTTTTTCCCATGCCACTTTCATAAGCTTCCAGAGGTATTTCAAGATGCCTGGCGTGTTCTTATACACCCTGTATGGAATGCCGTTGGGCCCCGGGGCTGAAGCTGTTCTTGCCCGTTTTACTGTGCTCTCAACTTCGCTCCATGTGGGGGGCCTTGTTTCCATCTGGTGCTCAGGTGGTTGGATGGGTGGCATATCCTCCGGAATGCTGGCTGGCACATGCCTCTGTTTGTCGGAGTAGGTCTTCCGAAGATGTTCTTCCAGTTCTCTTATGGGTACTTTGAGGGTCCCAGATTTCTCCCTGACAAAGAGGTCCTTAACAAATTTATAGGGATCTCTGTAGAAGGCAGTCATCGTTCGCTCTCTCTTCTTATGTTGCCTTCTCAGGCTTTCTGCTCTTCGCAGTGCTGCCAGACGCTGCTTGATGTCGCCCTGTAGTGCCCCAAGGCCTTTCCTTTCCACTTCCGTGGCCTTCTTCCATTGTTTCCTCAGGCACCTCCTTTCTTTCACGAGTCTCTGAATCTCTTGTTGTCTCCTGGACTTGAGATGAGCAGATGGTTCCTTCTGTGTCTGCAAGTTCTCACGTTTCACACCAAATCTCTCTGCTCCATAGCTATAAATGGTCTCTCCGATCTTGTCCAGTTTTTTCTCCACACCCCCTTTCAGACCTTCTAAAAGGTGGACGAGGTCTGTGTCTGTGGTTTCCCACTCCTTTTTCTGACAGGATTTAGGCCACAAGATTTGAGGTTTTCGTCCAGTCAGCCTCCGCTCTACTGCTGTCTGTGGCTGGATGGGCTCTGGGCTGATGTTCATAAATGGATCTGTGCTTGATTGAGCTTCGTCTGGGGTTCTGATACCCTGTGGACTGTGGTGAATATCCTGCCACTGGGCTTCACTCGACTGATTTGCCCTACCTCTAAGGAAGTAATGGTCAATGCGAGGCCCCTTGCTAAGCTCTCTCAGACACTTGAAACAATGTTATTACAGAAATCCGCTTTTTGGCATTTTCTCAGCGAGAAACAGTCATTTTGTACCTGAAACACTGTAAGTGGTTTGGTGAGTCCAATAATGAAATGAGTCTCTCAAATCAACTACATAGACACCTTTCTCCAATTTTCTAACGTTTTCAATAGCTTGCCTTAAAAAATCAGAAGGTAAAACAATGTTATTACAGAAATCCGCTTTTTGGCAGTTTCTCAGCGAGAAACAGTCATTTTGAACCTGAAACACTGTAAGTGGTTTGGTGAGTCCAATAATGAAATGAGTCTCTCAAATCAACTACATAGACTCCTTTCTCCAATTTTCTGACGTTTTCAATAGCTTGCCTTGAAAAATCAGAAGGTAAATCAATGTTATGACAGAAATCCGCTTTTTGGCATTTTCTCAGCGAGAAACAGTCATTTTGTACCTGAAACACTGTAAGTGGTTTGGTGAGTCCAATAATGAAATGAGTCTCTCAAATCAACTACATAGACTCCTTTCTCCAATTTTCTGACGTTTTCAATAGCTTGCCTTAAAAATTCAGAAGGTAAAACAATGTTATTACAGAAATCCGCTTTTTGGCATTTTCTCAGCGAGAAACAGTCATTTTGTACCTGAAACACTGTAAGTGGTTTGGTGAGTCCAATAATGAAATGAGTCCCTCAAATCAACTACATAGACTCCTTTCTCCAATTTTCTGACGTTTTCAATAGCTTGCCTTAAAAAATCAGAAGGTAAAACAATGTTATTACAGAAATCCGCTTTTTGGCATTTTCTCAGCGAGAAACGGTCATTTTGTACCTGAAACACTGTAAGTGGTTTGGTGAGTCCAATAATGAAATGAGTCTCTCAAATCAACTACATAGACTCCTTTCTCCAATTTTCTGACGTTTTCAATAGCTTGCCTTAAAAAATCAGAAGGTAAATCAATGTTATGACAGAAATCCGCTTTTTGGCAGTTTCTCAGCGAGAAACAGTCATTTTGTACCTGAAACACTGTAAGTGGTTTGGTGAGTCCAATAATGAAATGAGTCTCTCAAATCAACTACATAGACTCCTTTCTCCAATTTTCTGACGTTTTCAATAGCTTGCCTTGATAAATCAGCAGGTAAATCAATGTTATGACAGAAATCCGCTTTTTGGCATTTTCTCAGCGAGAAAGTCATTTTGTACCTGAAACACTGTAAGTGGTTTGGTGAGTCCAATAATGAAATGAGTCCCTCAAATCAACTACATAGACACCTTTCTCCAATTTTCCAACGTTTTCAATAGCTTGCCTTAAAAAATCAGAAGGTAAATCAATGTTATGACAGAAATCCGCTTTTTGGCCTTTTCTCAGCGAGAAACAGTCATTTTGTACCTGAAACACTGTAAGTGGTTTGGTGAGTCCAATAATGAAATGAGTCTCTCAAATCAAACTACATAGACTCTTTTCTCCAATTTTCTGACGTTTTCAATAGCTTGCCTTAAAAAATCAGAAGGTAAATCAATGTTATGACAGAAATCCGCTTTTTGGCAGTTTCTCAGCGAGAAACAGTCATTTTGTACCTGAAACACTGTAAGTGGTTTGGTGAGTCCAATAATAAAATGAGTCTCTCAAATCAACTACATAGACTCCTTTCTCCAATTTTCTGACGTTTTCAATAGGTTGCCTTAAAAATTCAGAAGGTAAAACAATGTTATTACAGAAATCCGCGTTTTGGCATTTTCTCAGCGAGAAACAGTCACTTTGTACCTGAAACACTGTAAGTGGTTTGGTGAGTCCAATAATGAAATGAGTCTCTCAAATCAACTACATAGACACCTTTCTCCAATTTTCTAACGTTTTCAATAGCTTGCCTTGAAAAATCAGAAGGTAAATCAATGTTATGACAGAAATCCGCTTTTTGGCATTTTCTCAGCGAGAAACAGTCTTTTTGTACGTGAAACACTGTAAGTGGTTTGGTGAGTCCAATAATGATATGAGTCTCTCAAATCAAACTACATAGACTCTTTTCTCCAATTTTCTGACGTTTTCAATAGCTTGCCTTAAAAAATCAGAAGGTAAATCAATGTTATGACAGAAATCCGCTTTTTGGCAGTTTCTCAGCGAGAAACAGTCATTTTGTACCTGAAACACTGTAAGTGGTTTGGTGAGTCCAATAATGAAATGAGTCTCTCAAATCAACTACATAGACTCCTTTCTCCAATTTTCTGACGTTTTCAATAGCTTGCCTTGATAAATCAGCAGGTAAATCAATGTTATGACAGAAATCCGCTTTTTGGCATTTTCTCAGCGAGAAAGTCATTTTGTACCTGAAACACTGTAAGTGGTTTGGTGAGTCCAATAATGAAATGAG
Source organism: Cololabis saira (assembly GCF_033807715.1). Lineage (NCBI taxonomy): Eukaryota > Metazoa > Chordata > Actinopteri > Beloniformes > Belonidae > Cololabis > Cololabis saira. Next base: position 200,340 of record NW_026906217.1, read on the forward strand.
TCCCTCAAATCAACTACATAGACACCTTTCTCCAATTTTCCAACGTTTTCAATAGCTTGCCTTAAAAAATCAGAAGGTAAATCAATGTTATGACAGAAATCCGCTTTTTGGCATTTTCTCAGCGAGAAACAGTCATTTTGTACCTGAAACACTGTAAGTGGTTTGGTGAGTTTAATAATGAAATGAGTCGCTCAAATCAACTACATAGACACCTTTCTCCAATTTTCTAACGTTTTCAATAGCTTGCCTTAAAAAATCAGAAGGTAAATCAATGTTATGACAGAAATCCGCTTTTTGGCCTTTCCTCAGCGAGAAACAGTCATTTTGTACCTGAAACACTGTAAGTGGTTTGGTGAGTCCAATAATGAAATGAGTCTCTCAAATCAAACTACATAGACTCTTTTCTCCAATTTTCTGACGTTTTCAATAGCTTGCCTTAAAAAATCAGAAGGTAAATCAATGTTATGACAGAAATCCGCTTTTTGGCAGTTTCTCAGCGAGAAACAGTCATTTTGTACCTGAAACACTGTAAGTGGTTTGGTGAGTCCAATAATGAAATGAGTCTCTCAAATCAACTACATAGACTCCTTTCTCCAATTTTCTGACGTTTTCAATAGGTTGCCTTAAAAATTCAGAAGGTAAAACAATGTTATTACAGAAATCCGCGTTTTGGCATTTTCTCAGCGAGAAACAGTCACTTTGTACCTGAAACACTGTAAGTGGTTCTGTGAGTCCAATAATGAAATGAGTCTCTCAAATCAACTACATAGACACCTTTCTCCAATTTTCTAACGTTTTCAATAGCTTGCCTTGAAAAATCAGAAGGTAAATCAATGTTATGACAGAAATCCGCTTTTTGGCATTTTCTCAGCGAGAAACAGTCATTTTGTACGTGAAACACTGTAAGTGGTTTGGTGAGTCCAATAATGATATGAGTCTCTCAAATCAAACTACATAGACTCTTTTCTCCAATTTTCTGACGTTTTCAATAGCTTGCCTTAAAAAATCAGAAGGTAAATCAATGTTATGACAGAAATCCGCTTTTTGGCAGTTTCTCAGCGAGAAACAGTCATTTTGTACCTGAAACACTGTAAGTGGTTTGGTGAGTCCAATAATGAAATGAGTCTCTCACATCAACTACATAGACTCCTTTCTCCAATTTTCTGACGTTTTCAATAGCTTGCCTTTAAAAATCAGAAGGTAAATCAATGTTATGACAGAAATCCGCTTTTTGGCATTTTCTCAGCGAGAAAGTCATTTTGTACCTGAAACACTGTAAGTGGTTTGGTGAGTCCAATAATGAAATGAGTCCCTCAAATCAACTACATAGACACCTTTCTCCAATTTTCCAACGTTTTCAATAGCTTGCCTTAAAAAATCAGAAGGTAAATCAATGTTATGACAGAAATCCGCTTTTTGGCATTTTCTCAGCGAGAAACAGTCATTTTGTACCTGAAACACTGTAAGTGGTTTGGTGAGTTTAATAATGAAATGAGTCGCTCAAATCAACTACATAGACACCTTTCTCCAATTTTCTAACGTTTTCAATAGCTTGCCTTAAAAAATCAGAAGGTAAATCAATGTTATGACAGAAATCCGCTTTTTGGCCTTTTCTCAGCGAGAAACAGTCATTTTGTACCTGAAACACTGTAAGTGGTTTGGTGAGTCCAATAATGAAATGAGTCTCTCAAATCAAACTACATAGACTCTTTTCTCCAATTTTCTGACGTTTTCAATAGCTTGCCTTAAAAAATCAGAAGGTAAATCAATGTTATGACAGAAATCCGCTTTTTGGCAGTTTCTCAGCGAGAAACAGTCATTTTGTACCTGAAACACTGTAAGTGGTTTGGTGAGTCCAATAATGAAATGAGTCTCTCAAATCAACTACATAGACTCCTTTCTCCAATTTTCTGACGTTTTCAATAGGTTGCCTTAAAAATTCAGAAGGTAAAACAATGTTATTACAGAAATCCGCGTTTTGGCATTTTCTCAGCGAGAAACAGTCACTTTGTACCTGAAACACTGTAAGTGGTTCTGTGAGTCCAATAATGAAATGAGTCTCTCAAATCAACTACATAGACACCTTTCTCCAATTTTCTAACGTTTTCAATAGCTTGCCTTGAAAAATCAGAAGGTAAATCAATGTTATGACAGAAATCCGCTTTTTGGCATTTTCTCAGCGAGAAACAGTCATTTTGTACGTGAAACACTGTAAGTGGTTTGGTGAGTCCAATAATGAAATGAGTCCCTCAAATCAACTACATAGACACCTTTCTCCAATTTTCCAACGTTTTCAATAGCTTGCCTTAAAAAATCAGAAGGTAAATCAATGTTATGACAGAAATCCGCTTTTTGGCATTTTCTCAGCGAGAAACAGTCATTTTGTACCTGAAACACTGTAAGTGGTTTGGTGAGTCCAATAATGAAATGAGTCTCTCAAATCAACTACTTAGACTCCTTTCTCCAATTTTCGGACGTTTTCAATAGCTTGCCTTAAAAAATCAGAAGGTAAATCAATGTTATGACAGAAATCCGCTTTTTGGCATTTTCTCAGCGAGAAACAGTCATTTTGTACCTAAAACACTGTAAGTGGTTTGGTGAGTCCAATAATGAAATGAGTCTCTCAAATCAACTACATAGACTCCTTTCTCCAATTTTCTAACGTTTTCAATAGCTTGCCTTAAAAAATCAGAAGGTAAATCAATGTTATGACAGAAATCCGCTTTTTGGCATTTTCTCAGCGAGAAACAGTCATTTTGTACCTGAAACACTGTAAGTGGTTTGGTGAGTCCAATAATGAAATGAGTCTCTCAAATCAACTACATAGACTCCTTTCTCCAATTTTCTGACGTTTTCAATAGCTTGCCTTAAAAAATCAGAAGGTAAAACAATGTTATTACAGAAATCCGCTTTTTGGCATTTTCTCAGCGAGAAACTGTCATTTTGTACCTGAAACACTGTAAGTGGTTTGGTGAGTCCAATAATGAAATGAGTCTCTCAAATCAACTACATAGACTCCTTTCTCCAATTTTCTGACGTTTTCCATAGCTTGCCTTAAAAAATCAGAAGGTAAATCAATGTTATGACAGAAATCCGCTTTTTGGCAGTTTCTCAGCGAGAAACAGTCATTTTGTACCTGAAACACTGTAAGTGGTTTGGTGAGTCCAATAATGAAATGAGTCGCTCAAATCAACTACATAGACTACTTTCTCCAATTTTCTGACGTTTTCAATAGCTTGCCTTAAAAAATCAGAAGGTAGGATTCTTAATAGGACTAGCTGTTAATATCCCTAAAATATATCAGCACGATAACTCCTATCGGACATGACTGTGGGGTGGAGTTTGGACAGGATCGCGGGGCACCACCAAATCTACACGTCATCAGTTGTGTGCCTTGTCTTCATCAGGTGTTTCGGCCTCTTAACACAATACACCCTCTTCCAAGGTTGGCCTGCCACAGGCTGATCAGACCTGGGTGTGTGTCATATGGTGGCACCCCGTGGTCATCAAACAGCCCATGTTGCATCCCTCCGTTTCAGCCACAGCCAGTGACTGCTCCGTTCGGCTGCTTTGGCAAGTTCTTTTATTGCCTTCCGCTGGGCCTGTCCTCTGATCCCAACTTCCTTCAGGAGCCGTGTGGTGGACCTGGCTACAAAGCCTCGGCAGCCAACCTCCACTGGCCACACCTTTACGTTCCATCCCCGCGCCTCAGCATCAGCTGCTAGGTTAGCATAACGCAGCCTTTTTCTTTCGAATGCTTCGTCGATGTTATCCTCCCACGGGACCGTCAGCTCCACAATGAAGACACGCCGGCAGGACTTGGACCAGAGGACCAAATCTGGGCGCAGGTTGGTTGCTGCGATTTCTGGCGGGAAAATGAGCCTCTGGCTGAGGTCTACCCGCATTTCCCAATCCCGGGCTGTGTCCAGTGGGCCTGAGTTTGGAGGTGATGGCTTGGTTCTCCGTTTCTCCCCTTGTCGGACGAATGTTGTCTTCCGTGGGAGGGTGGTCTGGGTTTTGAAAGGCATGGCGTTGATGGTGACCCTCTTGTCCTCAAGTTCGGCAGCCAAGCCCTTCAACCCTTGGTTATGGCGCCAGGTGTATCTTCCTTGAGTCAGGCTGGTCTTGCAACCCACCAGGATGTGTTTGAGGGTTGCTGGGGCTGCACACTGCAGGCAGGCTGGGTCCTCTCCATACCAGAGATGTAGGTTGGTTGGAGAGGGCAGGACATCATAAGTGGCTCTGATGATGAAGCCTCCATGCTCCACATCTCATTCCACGTGATTTTCCTCCTCTCCACACCCTCCCACCTCATCCAGCGTCCTTGCTGGGCTTGGGAGACTGCCTTGGCACACCTGGCTGCCTCCCCCTGGTTGCGCACCTCCTCAACCACCATGTGTCGCCGTTCAGACGGAGTAGCCTTTTGCCAAGCGGGTGTTGTTGCTTCCAGGCCAAGACCCCCTCTGCCATGTTGGACTCGTCCCACTATATCCCGGTGTCTGAGGGTGGTCTTTGCCACTGCTACTGCTGCAGATGGTTTCCATTTCCTCCCTGTTGCCAGGTTTGGAGCCGCATCTCTGACGCATGGGTCCCGGGATTCTGTAAGAGTCATTTCCACCCTTGTTTTGGCACATTTGTACTCCTCCACCAGGCTTGAGATTGGAAGGGAGAGCGCTCCATTGCCATACAGGCCTATGCTGGAAAGGCATCTCGGCAGTCAAAGCCACTTCCTCACTTGGGCATTCACCAGTCTCTCAAGCCGATTGACATGAGATAAGGTGACCTCATAGATGGAAATTGGCCACATGAGGCGAGGTAGCAGCCCAAACTTAAAGCACCATAGCTTCAATTTTCCAGGGAGAGCAGTGTTGTTAATCTGCTTGAGGCCGCTGATTGTATCCTGCCTGAGTTGTTCCACCTGCTCAGAGTCTTTAAGTTCTGCGCTATACCATCGGCCAAGGCTTTTGATAGGCTTCTCCAGAACTGTTGGGATTGGCTGGTCGTCCACATAGAACCTTGCATTGGTGAGCTTACCTTTGACAATGGAGATGCTACGGGATTTGCTGGGTTTAATCTCCATTCGTGCCCATTTGATGTTTCCCCGGAGTTTCTCCAGCAGACGTTTGGTACATGCGACCGTTGTTGTTATTGTCGTCATGTCGTCCATGTACGCCCTGATTGGGGGAAGACGGAGCCCGCTCTTCAATCGTTCTCCTCCAACCACCCATCGTGATGCACGAATAAGTAGCTCCATTGCCATTGTAAACACCAGTGGCGAGATGGTGCAGCCCGCCATAATGCCTATCTCAAGGTGCTGCCAGGCAGTTGTACTATCCTGTGCTGTAACACAGAATTGGAGATCCTGGAAGTAGGCTTTGACTAGACTTGTGATGCCCTCTGGCACTTGAAAGAAGTTGAACGCTGTCCACAAGATCTCATGAGGCACTGACCCGAAGGCATTGGCAAGATCTAAAAACACCACATGCAGGTCTTTCTTCTCCTTCTTGGCCGTCTGTACTTGGTGCCCGATGACATTTGTGTGTTCCAAGTAACCTGAGAACCCACTTATCCCTGCCTTTTGCACTGAGGTGTCAACAAAGTTGTTCGCCAGCAGGAATGCTGAGAGCCTACGGGCCACGACACTGAAGAAAATCTTTCCTTCCACATTGAGAAGGCTGATCTGGCGAAACTGCTCGATGGTTGAGGAATTCTTCTCTTTGGGAATCAGGATCCCTCCTGCCCGTCGCCATGCCTTTGGTATCATTCCTTTTTCCCATGCCACTTTCACAAGCTTCCAGAGGTATTTCAAGATGCCTGGCGTGTTCTTATACACCCTGTATGGAATGCCGTTGGGCCCCGGGGCTGAAGCTGTTCTTGCCCGTTTTACTGTGCTCTCAACTTCGCTCCATGTGGGGGGCCTTGTTTCAATCTGGTGCTCAGGTGGTTGGATGGGTGGCATATCCTCCGGAATGCTGGCTGGCACATGCCTCTGTTTGTCGGAGTAGGTCTTCCGAAGATGTTCTTCCAGTTCTCTTATGGGTACTTTGAGGGTCCCAGATTTCTCCCTGACAAAGAGGTCCTTAACAAATTTATAGGGATCTCTGTAGAAGGCAGTCCTCGTTTGCTCTCTCTTCTTATGTTGCCTTCTCAGGCATTCTGCTCTTCGCAGTGCTGCCAGACGCTGCTTGATGTCGCCCTGTAGTGCCCCAAGGCCTTTCCTTTCCACTTCCGTGGCCTTCTTCCATTGTTTCCTCAGGCACCTCCTTTCTTTCACGAGTCTCTGAATCTCTTGTTGTCTCCTGGACTTGAGATGAGCAGATGGTTCCTTCTGTGTCTGCAAGTTCTCACGTTTCAAACCAAATCTCTCTGCTCCATAGCTATAAATGGTCTCTCCGATATTGTCCAGTTTTTTCTCCACACCCCCTTTCAGACCTTCTAAAAGGTGGACGAGGTCTGTGTCTGTGGTTTCCCACTCCTTTTTCTGACAGGATTTAGGCCACAAGATTTGAGGTTTTCGTCCAGTCAGCCTCCGCTCTACTGCTGTCTGTGGCTGGATGGGCTCTGGGCTGATGTTCATAAATGGATCTGTGCTTGATTGAGCTTCGTCTGGGGTTCTGATACCCTGTGGACTGTGGTGAATATCCTGCCATTGGGCTTCACTCGACTGATTTGCCCTACCTCTAAGGAAGTAATGGTCAATGCGAGGCCCCTTGCTAAGCTCTCTCAGACACTTGAAACAATGTTATTACAGAAATCCGCTTTTTGGCAGATTCTCAGCGAGAAACAGTCATTTTGAACCTGAAACACTGTAAGTGGTTTGGTGAGTCCAATAATGAAATGAGTCTCTCAAATCAACTACATAGACTCCTTTCTCCAATTTTATGACGTTTTCAATAGCTTGCCTTAAAAAATCAGAAGGTAAATCAATGTTATGACAGAAATCCGCTTTTTGGCATTTTCTCAGCGAGAAACAGTCATTTTGTACCGGAAACACTGTAAGTGGTTTGGTGAGTCCAATAATGAAATGAGTCTCTCAAATCAACTACATAGACTCCTTTCTCCAATTTTCCGACATTTTCAATAGCTTGCCTTGAAAAATCAGAAGGTAAATCAATGTTATGACAGAAATCCGCTTTTTGGCATTTTCTCAGCGAGAAACAGTCATTTTGTACCTGAAACACTGTAAGTGGTTTGGTGAGTCCAATAATGAAATGAGTCCCTCAAATCAACTACATAGACACCTTTCTCCAATTTTCCAACGTTTTCAATAGCTTGCCTTAAAAAATCAGAAGGTAAATCAATGTTATGACAGAAATCCGCTTTTTGGCATTTTCTCAGCGAGAAACAGTCATTTTGTACCTGAAACACTGTAAGTGGTTTGGTGAGTCCAATAATGAAATGAGTCTCTCAAATCAACTACATAGACTCCTTTCTCCAATTTTATGACGTTTTCAATAGCTTGCCTTAAAAAATCAGAAGGTAAATCAATGTTATGACAGAAATCCGCTTTTTGGCATTTTCTCAGCGAGAAACAGTCATTTTGTACCTGAAACACTGTAAGTGGTTTGGTGAGTCCAATAATGAAATGAGTCTCTCAAATCAACTACATAGACTCCTTTCTCCAATTTTCCGACATTTTCAATAGCTTGCCTTGAAAAATCAGAAGGTAAATCAATGTTATGACAGAAATCCGCTTTTTGGCATTTTCTCAGCGAGAAACAGTCATTTTGTACCTGAAACACTGTAAGTGGTTTGGTGAGTCCAATAATGAAATGAGTCCCTCAAATCAACTACATAGACACCTTTCTCCAATTTTCCAACGTTTTCAATAGCTTGCCTTAAAAAATCAGAAGGTAAATCAATGTTATGACAGATATCCGCTTTTTGGCATTTTCTCAGCGAGAAACAGTCATTTTGTACCTGAAACACTGTAAGTGGTTTGGTGAGTCCAAAATTAAATGAGTCTCTCAAATCAACTACATAGACTCCTTTCTCCAATTTTATGACGTTTTCAATAGCTTGCCTTGAAAAATCAGAAGGTAAATCAATGTTATGACAGAAATCCGCTTTTTGGCATTTTCTCAGCGAGAAACAGTCATTTTGTACCTGAAACACTGTAAGTGGTTTGGTGAGTCCAATAATGAAATGAGTCTCTCAAATCAACTACATAGACACCTTTCTCCAATTTTCTAACGTTTTCAATAGCTTGCCTTAAAAAATCAGAAGGTAAAACAATGTTATGACAGAAATCCGCTTTTTGGCATTTTCTCAGCGAGAAACAGTCATTTTGTACCTGAAACACTGTAAGTGGTTTGGTGAGTCCAATAATGAAATGAGTCCCTCAAATCAACTACATAGACACCTTTCTCCAATTTTCCAACGTTTTCAATAGCTTGCCTTAAAAAATCAGAAGGTAAATCAATGTTATGACAGAAATCCGCTTTTTGGCATTTTCTCAGCGAGAAACAGTCATTTTGTACCTGAAACACTGTAAGTGGTTTGGTGAGTCCAATAATGAAATGAGTCTCTCAAATCAACTACATAGACTCCTTTCTCCAATTTTATGACGTGTTCAATAGCTTGCCTTGAAAAATCAGAAAGTAAATCAATGTTATGACAGAAATCCGCTTTTTGGCATTTTCTCAGCGAGAAACACTCATTTTGTACCTGAAACACTGTAAGTGGTTTGGTGAGTCCAATAATGAAATGAGTCTCTCAAATCAACTACATAGACACCTTTCTCCAATTTTCTAACGTTTTCAATAGCTTGCCTTAAAAAATCAGAAGGTAAAACAATGTTATGACAGAAATCCGCTTTTTGGCATTTTCTCAGCGAGAAACAGTCATTTTGTACCTGAAACACTGTAAGTGGTTTGGTGAGTCCAATAATGAAATGAGTCCCTCAAATCAACTACATAGACACCTTTCTCCAATTTTCCAACGTTTTCAATAGCTTGCCTTAAAAAATCAGAAGGTAAATCAATGTTATGACAGAAATCCGCTTTTTGGCATTTTCTCAGCGAGAAACAGTCATTTTGTACCTGAAACACTGTAAGTGGTTTGGTGAGTCCAATAATGAAATGAGTCTCTCAAATCAACTACATAGACACCTTTCTCCAATTTTCTAACGTTTTCAATAGCTTGCCTTAAAAAATAAGAAGGTAAATCAATGTTATGACAGAAATCCGCTTTTTGGCATTTTCTCAGCGAGAAACAGTCATTTTGTACCTGAAACACTGTAAGTGGTTTGGTGAGTCCAATAATGAAATGAGTCTCTCAAATCAACTACATAGACTCCTTTCTCCAATTTTCCGACATTTTCATTAGCTTGCCTTGAAAAATCAGAAGGTAAATCAATGTTATGACAGAAATCCGCTTTTTGGCATTTTCTCAGCGAGAAACAGTCATTTTGTACCTGAAACACTGTAAGTGGTTTGGTGAGTCCAATAATGAAATGAGTCCCTCAAATCAACTACATAGACACCTTTCTCCAATTTTCCAACGTTTTCAATAGCTTGCCTTAAAAAATCAGAAGGTAAATCAATGTTATGACAGAAATCCGCTTTTTGGCCTTTTCTCAGCGAGAAACAGTCATTTTGTACCTGAAACACTGTAAGTGGTTTGGTGAGTCCAATAATGAAATGAGTCCCTCAAATCAACTACATAGACTCCTTTCTCCAATTTTCTAACATTTTCAATAGCTTGCCTTAAAAAATCAGAAGGTAAAACAATGTTATTACAGAAATCCGCTTTTTGGCATTTTCTCAGCGAGAAACGGTCATTTTGTACCTGAAACACTGTAAGTGGTTTGGTGAGTCCAAAAATGAAATGAGTCTCTCAAATCAACTACATAGACTCCTTTCTCCAATTTTATGACGTTTTCAATAGCTTGCCTTGAAAAATCAGAAGGTAAATCAATGTTATGACAGAAATCCGCTTTTTGGCATTTTCTCAGCGAGAAACAGTCATTTTGTACCTGAAACACTGTAAGTGGTTTGGTGAGTCCAATAATGAAATGAGTCTCTCAAATCAACTACATAGACTCCTTTCTCCAATTTTCCGACATTTTCATTAGCTTGCCTTGAAAAATCAGAAGGTAAATCAATGTTATGACAGAAATCCGCTTTTTGGCATTTTCTCAGCGAGAAACAGTCATTTTGTACCTGAAACACTGTAAGTGGTTTGGTGAGTCCAATAATGAAATGAGTCCCTCAAATCAACTACATAGACACCTTTCTCCAATTTTCCAACGTTTTCAATAGCTTGCCTTAAAAAATCAGAAGGTAAATCAATGTTATGACAGAAATCCGCTTTTTGGCCTTTTCTCAGCGAGAAACAGTCATTTTGTACCTGAAACACTGTAAGTGGTTTGGTGAGTCCAATAATGAAATGAGTCCCTCAAATCAACTACATAGACTCCTTTCTCCAATTTTCTAACATTTTCAATAGCTTGCCTTAAAAAATCAGAAGGTAAAACAATGTTATTACAGAAATCCGCTTTTTGGCATTTTCTCAGCGAGAAACGGTCATTTTGTACCTGAAACACTGTAAGTGGTTTGGTGAGTCCAAAAATGAAATGAGTCTCTCAAATCAACTACATAGACTCCTTTCTCCAATTTTATGACGTTTTCAATAGCTTGCCTTGAAAAATCAGAAGGTAAATCAATGTTATGACAGAAATCCGCTTTTTGGCATTTTCTCAGCGAGAAACAGTCATTTTGTACCTGAAACACTGTAAGTGGTTTGGTGAGTCCAATAATGAAATGAGTCTCTCAAATCAACTACATAGACACCTTTCTCCAATTTTCTAACGTTTTCAATAGCTTGCCTTAAAAAATCAGAAGGTAAAACAATGTTATGACAGAAATCCGCTTTTTGGCATTTTCTCAGCGAGAAACAGTCATTTTGTACCTGAAACACTGTAAGTGGTTTGGTGAGTCCAATAATGAAATGAGTCCCTCAAATCAACTACATAGACACCTTTCTCCAATTTTCCAACGTTTTCAATAGCTTGCCTTAAAAAATCAGAAGGTAAATCAATGTTATGACAGAAATCCGCTTTTTGGCATTTTCTCAGCGAGAAACAGTCATTTTGTACCTGAAACACTGTAAGTGGTTTGGTGAGTCCAATAAAGAAATGAGTCTCTCAAATCAACTACATAGACTCCTTTCTCCAATTTTATGACGTTTTCAATAGCTTGCCTTAAAAAATCAGAAAGTAAATCAATGTTATGACAGAAATCCGCTTTTTGGCATTTTCTCAGCGAGAAACAGTCATTTTGTACCTGAAACACTGTAAGTGGTTTGGTGAGTCCAATAATGAAATGAGTCTCTCAAATCAACTACATAGACACCTTTCTCCAATTTTCTAACGTTTTCAATAGCTTGCCTTAAAAAATAAGAAGGTAAATCAATGTTATGACAGAAATCCGCTTTTTGGCATTTTCTCAGCGAGAAACAGTCATTTTGTACCTGAAACACTGTAAGTGGTTTGGTGAGTCCAATAATGAAATGAGTCTCTCAAATCAACTACATAGACTCCTTTCTCCAATTTTCCGACATTTTCAATAGCTTGCCTTGAAAAATCAGAAGGTAAATCAATGTTATGACAGAAATCCGCTTTTTGGCATTTTCTCAGCGAGAAACAGTCATTTTGTACCTGAAACACTGTAAGTGGTTTGGTGAGTCCAATAATGAAATGAGTCCCTCAAATCAACTACATAGACACCTTTCTCCAATTTTCCAACGTTTTCAATAGCTTGCCTTAAAAAATCAGAAGGTAAATCAATGTTATGACAGAAATCCGCTTTTTGGCCTTTTCTCAGCGAGAAACAGTCATTTTGTACCTGAAACACTGTAAGTGGTTTGGTGAGTCCAATAATGAAATGAGTCCCTCAAATCAACTACATAGACTCCTTTCTCCAATTTTCTAACATTGTCAATAGCTTGCCTTAAAAAATCAGAAGGTAAAACAATGTTATTACAGAAATCCGCTTTTTGGCATTTTCTCAGCGAGAAACGGTCATTTTGTACCTGAAACACTGTAAGTGGTTTGGTGAGTCCAATAATGAAATGAGTCTCTCAAATCAACTACATGGACTCCTTTCTCCAATTTTCTGACGTTTTCCATAGCTTGCCTTAAAAAATCAGAAGGTAAATCAATGTTATGACAGAAATCCGCTTTTTGGCCTTTTCTCAGCGAGAAATAGTCATTTTGTACCTGAAACACTGTAAGTGGTTTGGTGAGTCCAATAATGAAATGAGTCCCTCAAATCAACTACATAGACTCCTTTCTCCAATTTTCTAACATTTTCAATAGCTTGCCTTAAAAAATCAGAAGGTAAAACAATGTTATTACAGAAATCCGCTTTTTGGCAGTTTCTCAGCGAGAAACAGTCATTTTGTACCTGAAACACTGTAAGTGGTTTGGTGAGTCCAATAATGAAACGAGTCGCTCAAATCAACTACATAGACACCTTTCTCCAATTTTCTAACGTTTTCAATAGCTTGTCTTATAACATTGATTTACCTTCTGATTTTTTCTCGCCTAGAAAATGCCAAAAAGCGGATTTCTGTAATAACATTGTTTTACCTTCTGAATCTTTAAGGCAACCTATTGAAAACGTCAGAAAATTGGAGAAAGGAGTCTATGTAGTTGATTTGAGGGACTCATTTCATTATTGGACTCACCAAACCACTTACAGTGTTTCAGGTACAAAATGACTGTTTCTCGCTGAGAAACTGCCAAAAAGCGGATTTCTGTCAAAAAATCAGAAGGTAAATCAATGTTATGACAGAAATCCGCTTTTTGGCAGTTTCTCAGCGAGAAACGGTCATTTTGTACCTGAAACACTGTAAGTGGTTTGGTGTGTCCAATAATGAAATGATTCTCTCAAATCAACTACATAGACTCCTTTCTCCAATTTTCTGACGTTTTCAATAGCTTGCCTTGAAAAATCAGAAGGTAAATCAATGTTATGACAGAAATCCGCTTTTTGGCATTTTCTCAGCGAGAAACAGTCATTTTGTACCTGAAACACTGTAAGTGGTTTGGTGAGTCCAATAATGAAATGAGTCGCTCAAATCAACTACATAGACACCTTTCTCCAATTTTCTAACGTTTTCAATAGCTTGCCTTAAAAAAACAGAAGGTTAATCAATGTTATGACAGAAATCCGCTTTTTGGCAGTTTCTCAGCGAGAAACAGTCATTTTGTACCTGAAACACTGTAAGTGGTTTGGTGAGTCCAATAATGAAATGAGTCTCTCAAATCAACTACATAGACACCTTTCTCCAATTTTCTAACGCTTTCAATAGCTTGCCTTAAAAAATCAGAAGGTAAAACAATGTTATGACAGAAATCCGCTTTTTGGCATTTTCTCAGCGAGAAACAGTCATTTTGTACCTGAAACACTGTAAGTGGTTTGGTGAGTCCAATAATGAAATGAGTCGCTCAAATCAACTACATAGACACCTTTCTCCAATTTTCTAACGTTTTCAATAGCTTGTCTTAAAAAATCAGAAGGTAAATCAATGTTATGACAGAAATCCGCTTTTTGGCAGTTTCTCAGCGAGAAACAGTCATTTTGTACCTGAAACACTGTAAGTGGTTTGGTGAGTCCAATAATGAAATGAGTCCCTCAAATCAACTACATAGACTCCTTTCTCCAATTTTCTGACGTTTTCAATAGGTTGCCTTAAAGATTCAGAAGGTAAAACAATGTTATTACAGAAATCCGCTTTTTGGCATTTTCTAGGCGAGAAAAAGTCATTTTGTACCTGAAACACTGTAAGTGGTTTGGTGAGTCCAATAATGAAATGAGTCTCTCAAATCAACTACTTAGACTCCTTTCTCCAATTTTCTGACGTTTTCAATAGCTTGCCTTGAAAAATCAGAAGGTAAATCAATGTTATGACAGAAATCCGCTTTTTGGCATTTTCTCAGCGAGAAACAGTCATTTTGTACCTGAAACACTGTAAGTGGTTTGGTGAGTCCAATAATGAAATGAGTCGCTCAAATCAACTACATAGACACCTTTCTCCAATTTTCTAACGTTTTCAATAGCTTGCCTTAAAAATTCAGAAGGTAAAACAATGTTATGACAGAAATCCGCTTTTTGGCATTTTCTCAGCGAGAAACAGTCATTTTGTACCTGAAACACTGTAAGTGGTTTGGTGAGTCCAATAATGAAATGAGTCTCTCAAATCAACTACATAGACTCCTTTCTCCAATTTTCTGACGTTTTCCATAGCTTGCCTTGAAAAATCAGAAGGTAAATCAATGTTATGACAGAAATCCGCTTTTTGGCCTTTTCTCAGCGAGAAACAGTCATTTTGTACCTGAAACACTGTAAGTGGTTTGGTGAGTCCAATAATGAAATGAGTCTCTCAAATCAACTACATAGACTCCTTTCTCCAATTTTCTGACGTTTTCAATAGCTTGCCTTGAAAAATCAGAAGGTAAATCAATGTTATGACAGAAATCCGCTTTTTGGCATTTTCTCAGCGAGAAACAGTCATTTTGTACCTGAAACACTGTAAGTGGTTTGGTGAGTCCAATAATGAAATGAGTCGCTCAAATCAACTACATAGACTAGTTTTTCCAATTTTCTAACGTTTTCAATAGCTTGCCTTAAAAAATCAGAAGGTAAAACAATGTTATTACAGAAATCCGCTTTTTGGCATTTTCTAGGCGAGAAAAAGTCATTTTGTACCTGAAACACTGTAAGTGGTTTGGTGAGTCCAATAATGAAATGAGTCTCTCAAATCAACTACTTAGACTCCTTTCTCCAATTTTCTGACGTTTTCAATAGCTTGCCTTGAAAAATCAGAAGGTAAATCAATGTTATGACAGAAATCCGCTTTTTGGCATTTTCTCAGCGAGAAACAGTCATTTTGTACCTGAAACACTGTAAGTGGTTTGGTGAGTCCAATAATGAAATGAGTCGCTCAAATCAACTACATAGACACCTTTCTCCAATTTTCTAACATTTTCAATAGCTTGCCTTAAAAATTCAGAAGGTAAAACAATGTTATGACAGAAATCCGCTTTTTGGCATTTTCTCAGCGAGAAACAGTCATTTTGTACCTGAAACACTGTAAGTGGTTTGGTGAGTCCAATAATGAAATGAGTCTCTCAAATCAACTACATAGACTCCTTTCTCCAATTTTCTGACGTTTTCCATAGCTTGCCTTGAAAAATCAGAAGGTAAATCAATGTTATGACAGAAATCCGCTTTTTGGCCTTTTCTCAGCGAGAAACAGTCATTTTGTACCTGAAACACTGTAAGTGGTTTGGTGAGTCCAATAATGAAATGAGTCTCTCAAATCAACTACATAGACTCCTTTCTCCAATTTTCTGACGTTTTCAATAGCTTGCCTTGAAAAATCAGAAGGTAAATCAATGTTATGACAGAAATCCGCTTTTTGGCATTTTCTCAGCGAGAAACAGTCATTTTGTACCTGAAACACTGTAAGTGGTTTGGTGAGTCCAATAATGAAATGAGTCGCTCAAATCAACTACATAGACACCTTTCTCCAATTTTCTAACGTTTTCAATAGCTTGCCTTAAAAAATCAGAAGGTAAATCAATGTTATGACAGAAATCCGCTTTTTGGCAGTTTCTCAGCGAGAAACAGTCATTTTGTACCTGAAACACTGTAAGTGGTTTGGTGAGTCCAATAATGAAATGAGTCCCTCAAATCAACTACATAGACTCCTTTCTCCAATTTTCTGACGTTTTCAATAGGTTGCCTTAAAAATTCAGAAGGTAAAACAATGTTATTACAGAAATCCGCTTTTTGGCATTTTCTAGGCGAGAAACAGTCATTTTGTACCTGAAACACTGTAAGTGGTTTGGTGAGTCCAATAATGAAATGAGTCTCTCAAATCAACTACATAGACACCTTTCTCCAATTTTCTGACGTTTTCAATAGCTTGCCTTGAAAAATCAGAAGGTAAATCAATGTTATGACAGAAATCCGCTTTTTGGCATTTTCTCAGCGAGAAACAGTCATTTTGTACCTGAAACACTGTAAGTGGTTTTGTGAGTCCAATAATGAAATGAGTCTCTCAAATCAACTACATAGACACCTTTCTCCAATTTTCTAACGTTTTCAATAGCTTGCCTTGAAAAATCAGAAGGTAAATCAATGTTATGACAGAAATCCGCTTTTTGGCATTTTCTCAGCGAGAATCAGTCATTTTGTACCTGAAACACTGTAAGTGGTTTGGTGAGTCCAATAATGAAATGAGTCTCTCAAATCAACTACATAGACTCCTTTCTCCAATTTTCTGACGTTTTCAATAGCTTGCCTTGAAAAATCAGAAGGTAAATCAATGTTATGACAGAAATCCGCTTTTTGGCATTTTCTCAGCGAGAAACAGTCATTTTGTACCTGAAACACTGTAAGTGGTTTGGTGAGTCCAATAATGAAATGAGTCCCTCAAATCAACTACATAGACACCTTTCTCCAATTTTCCAACGTTTTCAATAGCTTGCCTTAAAAAATCAGAAGGTAAATCAATGTTATGACAGAAATCCGCTTTTTGGCCTTTTCTCAGCGAGAAACAGTCATTTTGTACCTGAAACACTGTAAGTGGTTTGGTGAGTCCAATAATGAAATGAGTCCCTCAAATCAACTACATAGACTCCTTTCTCCAATTTTCTAACATTTTCAATAGCTTGCCTTAAAAAATCAGAAGGTAAAACAATGTTATTACAGAAATCCGCTTTTTGGCATTTTCTCAGCGAGAAACGGTAATTTTGTACCTGAAACACTGTAAGTGGTTTGGTGAGTCCAAAAATGAAATGAGTCTCTCAAATCAACTACATAGACTCCTTTCTCCAATTTTATGACGTTTTCAATAGCTTGCCTTGAAAAATCAGAAGGTAAATCAATGTTATGACAGAAATCCGCTTTTTGGCATTTTCTCAGCGAGAAACAGTCATTTTGTACCTGAAACACTGTAAGTGGTTTGGTGAGTCCAATAATGAAATGAGTCCCTCAAATCAACTACATAGACACCTTTCTCCAATTTTCCAACGTTTTCAATAGCTTGCCTTAAAAAATCAGAAGGTAAATCAATGTTATGACAGAAATCCGCTTTTTGGCCTTTTCTCAGCGAGAAACAGTCATTTTGTACCTGAAACACTGTAAGTGGTTTGGTGAGTCCAATAATGAAATGAGTCCCTCAAATCAACTACATAGACTCCTTTCTCCAATTTTCTAACATTTTCAATAGCTTGCCTTAAAAAATCAGAAGGTAAAACAATGTTATTACAGAAATCCGCTTTTTGGCATTTTCTCAGCGAGAAACGGTCATTTTGTACCTGAAACACTGTAAGTGGTTTGGTGAGTCCAATAATGAAATGAGTCTCTCAAATCAACTACATGGACTCCTTTCTCCAATTTTCTGACGTTTTCCATAGCTTGCCTTAAAAAATCAGAAGGTAAATCAATGTTATGACAGAAATCCGCTTTTTGGCATTTTCTCAGCGAGAAACAGTCATTTTGAACCTGAAACACTGTAAGTGGTTTGGTGAGTCCAATAATGAAATGAGTCTCTCAAATCAACTACATGGACTCCTTTCTCCAATTTTCTGACGTTTTCCATAGCTTGCCTTAAAAAATCAGAAGCTAAATCAATGTTACGACAGAAATCCGCTTTTTGGCAGTTTCTCAGCGAGAAACAGTCATTTTGTACCTGAAACACTGTAAGTGGTTTGGTGAGTCCAATAATGAAATGAGTCGCTCAAATCAACTACATAGACTCCTTTCTCCAATTTTCTGACGTTTTCAATAGCTTGCCTTAAAAAATCAGAAGGTAAATCAATGTTATGACAGAAATCCGCTTTTTGGCATTTTCTCAGCGAGAAACAGTCATTTTGTACCTGAAACACTGTAAGTGGTTTGGTGAGTCCAATAATGAAACGAGTCTCTCAAATCAACTACATAGTCTCCTTTCTCCAATGTTCTGACATTTTCAATAGCTTGCCTTGAAAAATCAGAAGGTAAATCAATGTTATGACAGAAATCCGCTTTTTGGCATTTTCTCAGCGAGAAACAGTCATTTTGTACCTGAAACACTGTAAGTGGTTTGGTGAGTCCAATAATGAAATGAGTCTCTCAAATCAACTACATAGACTAGTTTCTCCAATTTTCTGACGTTTTCAATAGCTTGCCTTGAAAAATCAGAAGGTAAATCAATGTTATGACAGAAATCCGCTTTTTGGCATTTTCTCAGCGAGAAACAGTCATTTTGTACCTGAAACACTGTAAGTGGTTTGGTGAGTCCAATAATGAAATGAGTCTCTCAAATCAACTACATAGACACCTTTCTCCAATTTTCTAACGCTTTCAATAGCTTGCCTTAAAAAATCAGAAGGTAAAACAATGTTATGACAGAAATCCGCTTTTTGGCATTTTCTCAGCGAGAAACAGTCATTTTGTACCTGAAACACTGTAAGTGGTTTGGTGAGTCCAATAATGAAATGAGTCGCTCAAATCAACTACATAGACACCTTTCTCCAATTTTCTAACGTTTTCAATAGCTTGTCTTATAACATTGATTTACCTTCTGATTTTTTCTCGCCTAGAAAATGCCAAAAAGCGGATTTCTGTAATAACATTGTTTTACCTTCTGAATCTTTAAGGCAACCTATTGAAAACGTCAGAAAATTGGAGAAAGGAGTCTATGTAGTTGATTTGAGGGACTCATTTCATTATTGGACTCACCAAACCACTTACAGTGTTTCAGGTACAAAATGACTGTTTCTCGCTGAGAAACTGCCAAAAAGCGGATTTCTGTCAAAAAATCAGAAGGTAAATCAATGTTATGACAGAAATCCGCTTTTTGGCAGTTTCTCAGCGAGAAACGGTCATTTTGTACCTGAAACACTGTAAGTGGTTTGGTGAGTCCAATAATGAAATGAGTCTCTCAAATCAACTACATAGACACCTTTCTCCAATTTTCTAACGCTTTCAATAGCTTGCCTTAAAAAATCAGAAGGTAAAACAATGTTATGACAGAAATCCGCTTTTTGGCATTTTCTCAGCGAGAAACAGTCATTTTGTACCTGAAACACTGTAAGTGGTTTGGTGAGTCCAATAATGAAATGAGTCGCTCAAATCAACTACATAGACACCTTTCTCCAATTTTCTAACGTTTTCAATAGCTTGTCTTAAAAAATCAGAAGGTAAATCAATGTTATGACAGAAATCCGCTTTTTGGCAGTTTCTCAGCGAGAAACAGTCATTTTGTACCTGAAACACTGTAAGTGGTTTGGTGAGTCCAATAATGAAATGAGTCCCTCAAATCAACTACATAGACTCCTTTCTCCAATTTTCTGACGTTTTCAATAGGTTGCCTTAAAGATTCAGAAGGTAAAACAATGTTATTACAGAAATCCGCTTTTTGGCATTTTCTAGGCGAGAAAAAGTCATTTTGTACCTGAAACACTGTAAGTGGTTTGGTGAGTCCAATAATGAAATGAGTCTCTCAAATCAACTACTTAGACTCCTTTCTCCAATTTTCTGACGTTTTCAATAGCTTGCCTTGAAAAATCAGAAGGTAAATCAATGTTATGACAGAAATCCGCTTTTTGGCATTTTCTCAGCGAGAAACAGTCATTTTGTACCTGAAACACTGTAAGTGGTTTGGTGAGTCCAATAATGAAATGAGTCGCTCAAATCAACTACATAGACACCTTTCTCCAATTTTCTAACATTTTCAATAGCTTGCCTTAAAAATTCAGAAGGTAAAACAATGTTATGACAGAAATCCGCTTTTTGGCATTTTCTCAGCGAGAAACAGTCATTTTGTACCTGAAACACTGTAAGTGGTTTGGTGAGTCCAATAATGAAATGAGTCTCTCAAATCAACTACATAGACTCCTTTCTCCAATTTTCTGACGTTTTCCATAGCTTGCCTTGAAAAATCAGAAGGTAAATCAATGTTATGACAGAAATCCGCTTTTTGGCCTTTTCTCAGCGAGAAACAGTCATTTTGTACCTGAAACACTGTAAGTGGTTTGGTGAGTCCAATAATGAAATGAGTCTCTCAAATCAACTACATAGACTCCTTTCTCCAATTTTCTGACGTTTTCAATAGCTTGCCTTGAAAAATCAGAAGGTAAATCAATGTTATGACAGAAATCCGCTTTTTGGCATTTTCTCAGCGAGAAACAGTCATTTTGTACCTGAAACACTGTAAGTGGTTTGGTGAGTCCAATAATGAAATGAGTCGCTCAAATCAACTACATAGACACCTTTCTCCAATTTTCTAACGTTTTCAATAGCTTGCCTTAAAAAATCAGAAGGTAAATCAATGTTATGACAGAAATCCGCTTTTTGGCAGTTTCTCAGCGAGAAACAGTCATTTTGTACCTGAAACACTGTAAGTGGTTTGGTGAGTCCAATAATGAAATGAGTCCCTCAAATCAACTACATAGACTCCTTTCTCCAATTTTCTGACGTTTTCAATAGGTTGCCTTAAAAATTCAGAAGGTAAAACAATGTTATTACAGAAATCCGCTTTTTGGCATTTTCTAGGCGAGAAACAGTCATTTTGTACCTGAAACACTGTAAGTGGTTTGGTGAGTCCAATAATGAAATGAGTCTCTCAAATCAACTACATAGACACCTTTCTCCAATTTTCTGACGTTTTCAATAGCTTGCCTTGAAAAATCAGAAGGTAAATCAATGTTATGACAGAAATCCGCTTTTTGGCATTTTCTCAGCGAGAAACAGTCATTTTGTACCTGAAACACTGTAAGTGGTTTTGTGAGTCCAATAATGAAATGAGTCTCTCAAATCAACTACATAGACACCTTTCTCCAATTTTCTAACGTTTTCAATAGCTTGCCTTGAAAAATCAGAAGGTAAATCAATGTTATGACAGAAATCCGCTTTTTGGCATTTTCTCAGCGAGAATCAGTCATTTTGTACCTGAAACACTGTAAGTGGTTTGGTGAGTCCAATAATGAAATGAGTCTCTCAAATCAACTACATAGACTCCTTTCTCCAATTTTCTGACGTTTTCAATAGCTTGCCTTGAAAAATCAGAAGGTAAATCAATGTTATGACAGAAATCCGCTTTTTGGCATTTTCTCAGCGAGAAACAGTCATTTTGTACCTGAAACACTGTAAGTGGTTTGGTGAGTCCAATAATGAAATGAGTCCCTCAAATCAACTACATAGACACCTTTCTCCAATTTTCCAACGTTTTCAATAGCTTGCCTTAAAAAATCAGAAGGTAAATCAATGTTATGACAGAAATCCGCTTTTTGGCCTTTTCTCAGCGAGAAACAGTCATTTTGTACCTGAAACACTGTAAGTGGTTTGGTGAGTCCAATAATGAAATGAGTCCCTCAAATCAACTACATAGACTCCTTTCTCCAATTTTCTAACATTTTCAATAGCTTGCCTTAAAAAATCAGAAGGTAAAACAATGTTATTACAGAAATCCGCTTTTTGGCATTTTCTCAGCGAGAAACGGTAATTTTGTACCTGAAACACTGTAAGTGGTTTGGTGAGTCCAAAAATGAAATGAGTCTCTCAAATCAACTACATAGACTCCTTTCTCCAATTTTATGACGTTTTCAATAGCTTGCCTTGAAAAATCAGAAGGTAAATCAATGTTATGACAGAAATCCGCTTTTTGGCATTTTCTCAGCGAGAAACAGTCATTTTGTACCTGAAACACTGTAAGTGGTTTGGTGAGTCCAATAATGAAATGAGTCCCTCAAATCAACTACATAGACACCTTTCTCCAATTTTCCAACGTTTTCAATAGCTTGCCTTAAAAAATCAGAAGGTAAATCAATGTTATGACAGAAATCCGCTTTTTGGCCTTTTCTCAGCGAGAAACAGTCATTTTGTACCTGAAACACTGTAAGTGGTTTGGTGAGTCCAATAATGAAATGAGTCCCTCAAATCAACTACATAGACTCCTTTCTCCAATTTTCTAACATTTTCAATAGCTTGCCTTAAAAAATCAGAAGGTAAAACAATGTTATTACAGAAATCCGCTTTTTGGCATTTTCTCAGCGAGAAACGGTCATTTTGTACCTGAAACACTGTAAGTGGTTTGGTGAGTCCAATAATGAAATGAGTCTCTCAAATCAACTACATGGACTCCTTTCTCCAATTTTCTGACGTTTTCCATAGCTTGCCTTAAAAAATCAGAAGGTAAATCAATGTTATGACAGAAATCCGCTTTTTGGCATTTTCTCAGCGAGAAACAGTCATTTTGAACCTGAAACACTGTAAGTGGTTTGGTGAGTCCAATAATGAAATGAGTCTCTCAAATCAACTACATGGACTCCTTTCTCCAATTTTCTGACGTTTTCCATAGCTTGCCTTAAAAAATCAGAAGCTAAATCAATGTTACGACAGAAATCCGCTTTTTGGCAGTTTCTCAGCGAGAAACAGTCATTTTGTACCTGAAACACTGTAAGTGGTTTGGTGAGTCCAATAATGAAATGAGTCGCTCAAATCAACTACATAGACTCCTTTCTCCAATTTTCTGACGTTTTCAATAGCTTGCCTTAAAAAATCAGAAGGTAAATCAATGTTATGACAGAAATCCGCTTTTTGGCATTTTCTCAGCGAGAAACAGTCATTTTGTACCTGAAACACTGTAAGTGGTTTGGTGAGTCCAATAATGAAACGAGTCTCTCAAATCAACTACATAGTCTCCTTTCTCCAATGTTCTGACATTTTCAATAGCTTGCCTTGAAAAATCAGAAGGTAAATCAATGTTATGACAGAAATCCGCTTTTTGGCATTTTCTCAGCGAGAAACAGTCATTTTGTACCTGAAACACTGTAAGTGGTTTGGTGAGTCCAATAATGAAATGAGTCTCTCAAATCAACTACATAGACTAGTTTCTCCAATTTTCTGACGTTTTCAATAGCTTGCCTTGAAAAATCAGAAGGTAAATCAATGTTATGACAGAAATCCGCTTTTTGGCATTTTCTCAGCGAGAAACAGTCATTTTGTACCTGAAACACTGTAAGTGGTTTGGTGAGTCCAATAATGAAATGAGTCTCTCAAATCAACTACATAGACACCTTTCTCCAATTTTCTAACGCTTTCAATAGCTTGCCTTAAAAAATCTGAAGGTAAAACAATGTTATGACAGAAATCCGCTTTTTGGCATTTTCTCAGCGAGAAACAGTCATTTTGTACCTGAAACACTGTAAGTGGTTTGGTGAGTCCAATAATGAAATGAGTCGCTCAAATCAACTACATAGACACCTTTCTCCAATTTTCTAACGTTTTCAATAGCTTGTCTTATAACATTGATTTACCTTCTGATTTTTTCTCGCCTAGAAAATGCCAAAAAGCGGATTTCTGTAATAACATTGTTTTACCTTCTGAATCTTTAAGGCAACCTATTGAAAACGTCAGAAAATTGGAGAAAGGAGTCTATGTAGTTGATTTGAGGGACTCATTTCATTATTGGACTCACCAAACCACTTACAGTGTTTCAGGTACAAAATGACTGTTTCTCGCTGAGAAACTGCCAAAAAGCGGATTTCTGTCAAAAAATCAGAAGGTAAATCAATGTTATGACAGAAATCCGCTTTTTGGCAGTTTCTCAGCGAGAAACGGTCATTTTGTACCTGAAACACTGTAAGTGGTTTGGTGAGTCCAATAATGAAATGAGTCTCTCAAATCAACTACATAGACACCTTTCTCCAATTTTCTAACGCTTTCAATAGCTTGCCTTAAAAAATCAGAAGGTAAAACAATGTTATGACAGAAATCCGCTTTTTGGCATTTTCTCAGCGAGAAACAGTCATTTTGTACCTGAAACACTGTAAGTGGTTTGGTGAGTCCAATAATGAAATGAGTCGCTCAAATCAACTACATAGACACCTTTCTCCAATTTTCTAACGTTTTCAATAGCTTGTCTTAAAAAATCAGAAGGTAAATCAATGTTATGACAGAAATCCGCTTTTTGGCAGTTTCTCAGCGAGAAACAGTCATTTTGTACCTGAAACACTGTAAGTGGTTTGGTGAGTCCAATAATGAAATGAGTCCCTCAAATCAACTACATAGACTCCTTTCTCCAATTTTCTGACGTTTTCAATAGGTTGCCTTAAAGATTCAGAAGGTAAAACAATGTTATTACAGAAATCCGCTTTTTGGCATTTTCTAGGCGAGAAAAAGTCATTTTGTACCTGAAACACTGTAAGTGGTTTGGTGAGTCCAATAATGAAATGAGTCTCTCAAATCAACTACTTAGACTCCTTTCTCCAATTTTCTGACGTTTTCAATAGCTTGCCTTGAAAAATCAGAAGGTAAATCAATGTTATGACAGAAATCCGCTTTTTGGCATTTTCTCAGCGAGAAACAGTCATTTTGTACCTGAAACACTGTAAGTGGTTTGGTGAGTCCAATAATGAAATGAGTCGCTCAAATCAACTACATAGACACCTTTCTCCAATTTTCTAACATTTTCAATAGCTTGCCTTAAAAATTCAGAAGGTAAAACAATGTTATGACAGAAATCCGCTTTTTGGCATTTTCTCAGCGAGAAACAGTCATTTTGTACCTGAAACACTGTAAGTGGTTTGGTGAGTCCAATAATGAAATGAGTCTCTCAAATCAACTACATAGACTCCTTTCTCCAATTTTCTGACGTTTTCCATAGCTTGCCTTGAAAAATCAGAAGGTAAATCAATGTTATGACAGAAATCCGCTTTTTGGCCTTTTCTCAGCGAGAAACAGTCATTTTGTACCTGAAACACTGTAAGTGGTTTGGTGAGTCCAATAATGAAATGAGTCTCTCAAATCAACTACATAGACTCCTTTCTCCAATTTTCTGACGTTTTCAATAGCTTGCCTTGAAAAATCAGAAGGTAAATCAATGTTATGACAGAAATCCGCTTTTTGGCATTTTCTCAGCGAGAAACAGTCATTTTGTACCTGAAACACTGTAAGTGGTTTGGTGAGTCCAATAATGAAATGAGTCGCTCAAATCAACTACATAGACACCTTTCTCCAATTTTCTAACGTTTTCAATAGCTTGCCTTAAAAAATCAGAAGGTAAATCAATGTTATGACAGAAATCCGCTTTTTGGCAGTTTCTCAGCGAGAAACAGTCATTTTGTACCTGAAACACTGTAAGTGGTTTGGTGAGTCCAATAATGAAATGAGTCCCTCAAATCAACTACATAGACTCCTTTCTCCAATTTTCTGACGTTTTCAATAGGTTGCCTTAAAAATTCAGAAGGTAAAACAATGTTATTACAGAAATCCGCTTTTTGGCATTTTCTAGGCGAGAAACAGTCATTTTGTACCTGAAACACTGTAAGTGGTTTGGTGAGTCCAATAATGAAATGAGTCTCTCAAATCAACTACATAGACACCTTTCTCCAATTTTCTGACGTTTTCAATAGCTTGCCTTGAAAAATCAGAAGGTAAATCAATGTTATGACAGAAATCCGCTTTTTGGCATTTTCTCAGCGAGAAACAGTCATTTTGTACCTGAAACACTGTAAGTGGTTTTGTGAGTCCAATAATGAAATGAGTCTCTCAAATCAACTACATAGACACCTTTCTCCAATTTTCTAACGTTTTCAATAGCTTGCCTTGAAAAATCAGAAGGTAAATCAATGTTATGACAGAAATCCGCTTTTTGGCATTTTCTCAGCGAGAATCAGTCATTTTGTACCTGAAACACTGTAAGTGGTTTGGTGAGTCCAATAATGAAATGAGTCTCTCAAATCAACTACATAGACTCCTTTCTCCAATTTTCTGACGTTTTCAATAGCTTGCCTTGAAAAATCAGAAGGTAAATCAATGTTATGACAGAAATCCGCTTTTTGGCATTTTCTCAGCGAGAAACAGTCATTTTGTACCTGAAACACTGTAAGTGGTTTGGTGAGTCCAATAATGAAATGAGTCCCTCAAATCAACTACATAGACACCTTTCTCCAATTTTCCAACGTTTTCAATAGCTTGCCTTAAAAAATCAGAAGGTAAATCAATGTTATGACAGAAATCCGCTTTTTGGCCTTTTCTCAGCGAGAAACAGTCATTTTGTACCTGAAACACTGTAAGTGGTTTGGTGAGTCCAATAATGAAATGAGTCCCTCAAATCAACTACATAGACTCCTTTCTCCAATTTTCTAACATTTTCAATAGCTTGCCTTAAAAAATCAGAAGGTAAAACAATGTTATTACAGAAATCCGCTTTTTGGCATTTTCTCAGCGAGAAACGGTAATTTTGTACCTGAAACACTGTAAGTGGTTTGGTGAGTCCAAAAATGAAATGAGTCTCTCAAATCAACTACATAGACTCCTTTCTCCAATTTTATGACGTTTTCAATAGCTTGCCTTGAAAAATCAGAAGGTAAATCAATGTTATGACAGAAATCCGCTTTTTGGCATTTTCTCAGCGAGAAACAGTCATTTTGTACCTGAAACACTGTAAGTGGTTTGGTGAGTCCAATAATGAAATGAGTCCCTCAAATCAACTACATAGACACCTTTCTCCAATTTTCCAACGTTTTCAATAGCTTGCCTTAAAAAATCAGAAGGTAAATCAATGTTATGACAGAAATCCGCTTTTTGGCCTTTTCTCAGCGAGAAACAGTCATTTTGTACCTGAAACACTGTAAGTGGTTTGGTGAGTCCAATAATGAAATGAGTCCCTCAAATCAACTACATAGACTCCTTTCTCCAATTTTCTAACATTTTCAATAGCTTGCCTTAAAAAATCAGAAGGTAAAACAATGTTATTACAGAAATCCGCTTTTTGGCATTTTCTCAGCGAGAAACGGTCATTTTGTACCTGAAACACTGTAAGTGGTTTGGTGAGTCCAATAATGAAATGAGTCTCTCAAATCAACTACATGGACTCCTTTCTCCAATTTTCTGACGTTTTCCATAGCTTGCCTTAAAAAATCAGAAGGTAAATCAATGTTATGACAGAAATCCGCTTTTTGGCATTTTCTCAGCGAGAAACAGTCATTTTGAACCTGAAACACTGTAAGTGGTTTGGTGAGTCCAATAATGAAATGAGTCTCTCAAATCAACTACATGGACTCCTTTCTCCAATTTTCTGACGTTTTCCATAGCTTGCCTTAAAAAATCAGAAGCTAAATCAATGTTACGACAGAAATCCGCTTTTTGGCAGTTTCTCAGCGAGAAACAGTCATTTTGTACCTGAAACACTGTAAGTGGTTTGGTGAGTCCAATAATGAAATGAGTCGCTCAAATCAACTACATAGACTCCTTTCTCCAATTTTCTGACGTTTTCAATAGCTTGCCTTAAAAAATCAGAAGGTAAATCAATGTTATGACAGAAATCCGCTTTTTGGCATTTTCTCAGCGAGAAACAGTCATTTTGTACCTGAAACACTGTAAGTGGTTTGGTGAGTCCAATAATGAAACGAGTCTCTCAAATCAACTACATAGTCTCCTTTCTCCAATGTTCTGACATTTTCAATAGCTTGCCTTGAAAAATCAGAAGGTAAATCAATGTTATGACAGAAATCCGCTTTTTGGCATTTTCTCAGCGAGAAACAGTCATTTTGTACCTGAAACACTGTAAGTGGTTTGGTGAGTCCAATAATGAAATGAGTCTCTCAAATCAACTACATAGACTAGTTTCTCCAATTTTCTGACGTTTTCAATAGCTTGCCTTGAAAAATCAGAAGGTAAATCAATGTTATGACAGAAATCCGCTTTTTGGCATTTTCTCAGCGAGAAACAGTCATTTTGTACCTGAAACACTGTAAGTGGTTTGGTGAGTCCAATAATGAAATGAGTCTCTCAAATCAACTACATAGACACCTTTCTCCAATTTTCTAACGCTTTCAATAGCTTGCCTTAAAAAATCAGAAGGTAAAACAATGTTATGACAGAAATCCGCTTTTTGGCATTTTCTCAGCGAGAAACAGTCATTTTGTACCTGAAACACTGTAAGTGGTTTGGTGAGTCCAATAATGAAATGAGTCGCTCAAATCAACTACATAGACACCTTTCTCCAATTTTCTAACGTTTTCAATAGCTTGTCTTATAACATTGATTTACCTTCTGATTTTTTCTCGCCTAGAAAATGCCAAAAAGCGGATTTCTGTAATAACATTGTTTTACCTTCTGAATCTTTAAGGCAACCTATTGAAAACGTCAGAAAATTGGAGAAAGGAGTCTATGTAGTTGATTTGAGGGACTCATTTCATTATTGGACTCACCAAACCACTTACAGTGTTTCAGGTACAAAATGACTGTTTCTCGCTGAGAAACTGCCAAAAAGCGGATTTCTGTCAAAAAATCAGAAGGTAAATCAATGTTATGACAGAAATCCGCTTTTTGGCAGTTTCTCAGCGAGAAACGGTCATTTTGTACCTGAAACACTGTAAGTGGTTTGGTGAGTCCAATAATGAAATGAGTCTCTCAAATCAACTACATAGACACCTTTCTCCAATTTTCTAACGCTTTCAATAGCTTGCCTTAAAAAATCAGAAGGTAAAACAATGTTATGACAGAAATCCGCTTTTTGGCATTTTCTCAGCGAGAAACAGTCATTTTGTACCTGAAACACTGTAAGTGGTTTGGTGAGTCCAATAATGAAATGAGTCGCTCAAATCAACTACATAGACACCTTTCTCCAATTTTCTAACGTTTTCAATAGCTTGTCTTAAAAAATCAGAAGGTAAATCAATGTTATGACAGAAATCCGCTTTTTGGCAGTTTCTCAGCGAGAAACAGTCATTTTGTACCTGAAACACTGTAAGTGGTTTGGTGAGTCCAATAATGAAATGAGTCCCTCAAATCAACTACATAGACTCCTTTCTCCAATTTTCTGACGTTTTCAATAGGTTGCCTTAAAGATTCAGAAGGTAAAACAATGTTATTACAGAAATCCGCTTTTTGGCATTTTCTAGGCGAGAAAAAGTCATTTTGTACCTGAAACACTGTAAGTGGTTTGGTGAGTCCAATAATGAAATGAGTCTCTCAAATCAACTACTTAGACTCCTTTCTCCAATTTTCTGACGTTTTCAATAGCTTGCCTTGAAAAATCAGAAGGTAAATCAATGTTATGACAGAAATCCGCTTTTTGGCATTTTCTCAGCGAGAAACAGTCATTTTGTACCTGAAACACTGTAAGTGGTTTGGTGAGTCCAATAATGAAATGAGTCGCTCAAATCAACTACATAGACACCTTTCTCCAATTTTCTAACGTTTTCAATAGCTTGCCTTAAAAATTCAGAAGGTAAAACAATGTTATGACAGAAATCCGCTTTTTGGCATTTTCTCAGCGAGAAACAGTCATTTTGTACCTGAAACACTGTAAGTGGTTTGGTGAGTCCAATAATGAAATGAGTCTCTCAAATCAACTACATAGACTCCTTTCTCCAATTTTCTGACGTTTTCCATAGCTTGCCTTGAAAAATCAGAAGGTAAATCAATGTTATGACAGAAATCCGCTTTTTGGCCTTTTCTCAGCGAGAAACAGTCATTTTGTACCTGAAACACTGTAAGTGGTTTGGTGAGTCCAATAATGAAATGAGTCTCTCAAATCAACTACATAGACTCCTTTCTCCAATTTTCTGACGTTTTCAATAGCTTGCCTTGAAAAATCAGAAGGTAAATCAATGTTATGACAGAAATCCGCTTTTTGGCATTTTCTCAGCGAGAAACAGTCATTTTGTACCTGAAACACTGTAAGTGGTTTGGTGAGTCCAATAATGAAATGAGTCGCTCAAATCAACTACATAGACACCTTTCTCCAATTTTCTAACGTTTTCAATAGCTTGCCTTAAAAAATCAGAAGGTAAATCAATGTTATGACAGAAATCCGCTTTTTGGCAGTTTCTCAGCGAGAAACAGTCATTTTGTACCTGAAACACTGTAAGTGGTTTGGTGAGTCCAATAATGAAATGAGTCCCTCAAATCAACTACATAGACTCCTTTCTCCAATTTTCTGACGTTTTCAATAGGTTGCCTTAAAAATTCAGAAGGTAAAACAATGTTATTACAGAAATCCGCTTTTTGGCATTTTCTAGGCGAGAAACAGTCATTTTGTACCTGAAACACTGTAAGTGGTTTGGTGAGTCCAATAATGAAATGAGTCTCTCAAATCAACTACATAGACACCTTTCTCCAATTTTCTAACGTTTTCAATAGCTTGCCTTGAAAAATCAGAAGGTAAATCAATGTTATGACAGAAATCCGCTTTTTGGCATTTTCTCAGCGAGAATCAGTCATTTTGTACCTGAAACACTGTAAGTGGTTTGGTGAGTCCAATAATGAAATGAGTCTCTCAAATCAACTACATAGACTCCTTTCTCCAATTTTCTGACGTTTTCAATAGCTTGCCTTGAAAAATCAGAAGGTAAATCAATGTTATGACAGAAATCCGCTTTTTGGCAGTTTCTCAGCGAGAAACAGTCATTTTGTACCTGAAACACTGTAAGTGGTTTGGTGAGTCCAATAATGAAATGAGTCGCTCAAATCAACTACATAGACTCCTTTCTCCAATTTTCTGACGTTTTCAATAGCGTGCCTTGAAAAATCAGAAGGTAAATCAATGTTATGACAGAAATCCGCTTTTTGGCATTTTCTCAGCGAGAAACAGTCATTTTGTACCTGAAACACTGTAAGTGGTTTGGTGAGTCCAATAATGAAATGAGTCTCTCAAATCAACTACATAGACACCTTTCTCCAATTTTCTAACGTTTTCAATAGCTTGCCTTAAAAAATCAGAAGGTAAAACAATGTTATTACAGAAATCCGCTTTTTGGCAGTTTCTCAGCGAGAAACAGTCATTTTGTACCTGAAACACTGTAAGTGGTTTGGTGAGTCCAATAATGAAATGAGTCTCTCAAATCAACTACATAGACACCTTTCTCCAATTTTCTAACGTTTTCAATAGCTTGCCTTAAAAAATCAGAAGGTAAATCAATGTTATGACAGAAATCCGCTTTTTGGCATTTTCTCAGCGAGAAACAGTCATTTTGTACCTGAAGTGGTTTGGTGAGTCCAATAATGAAATGAGTCGCTCAAATCAACTACATAGACTCCTTTCTCCAATTTTCTGACGTTTTCAATAGCTTGCCTTAAAAAATCAGAAGGTAGGATTCTTAATAGGACTAGCTGTTAATATCCCTAAAATATATCAGCACGATAACTCCTATCGGACATGACTGTGGGGTGGAGTTTGGACAAGATCGCGGGGCACCACCAAATCTACACGTCATCAGTTGTGTGCCTTGTCTTCATCAGGTGTTTCGGCCTCTTAACACAATACACCCTCTTCCAAGGTTGGCCTGCCACAGGCTGATCAGACCTGGGTGTGTGTCATATGGTGGCACCCCGTGGTCATCAAACAGCCCATGTTGCATCCCTCCGTTTCAGCCACAGCCAGTGACTGCTCCGTTCGGCTGCTTTGGCAAGTTCTTTTATTGCCTTCCGCTGGGCCTGTCCTCTGATCCCAACTTCCTTCAGGAGCCGTGTGGTGGACCTGGCTACAAAGCCTCGGCAGCCAACCTCCACTGGCCACACCTTTACGTTTCATCCTCAGCATCAGCTGCTAGGTTAGCATAACGCAGCCTTTTTCTTTCGAATGCTTCGTCGATGTTATCCTCCCACGGGACAGTCAGCTCCACAATGAAGACACGCCGGCAGGACTTGGACCAGAGGACCAAATCTGGGCGCAGGTTGGTTGCTGCGATTTCTGGCGGGAAAGTGAGCCTCTGGCTGAGGTCTACCCGCATTTCCCAATCCCGGGCTGTGTCCAGTGGGCCTGAGTTTGGAGGTGATGGCTTGGTTCTCCGTTTCTCCCCTTGTCGGACGAATGTTGTCTTCCGTGGGAGGGTGGTCTGGGTTTTGAAAGGCATGGCGTTGATGGTGACCCTCTTGTCCTCAAGTTCGGCAGCCAAACACTTCAACACTTGGTTATGGCGCCAGGTGTATCTTCCTTGAGTCAGGCTGGTCTTGCAACCCACCAGGATGTGTTTGAGGGTTGCTGGGGCTGCACACTGCAGGCAGGCTGGGTCCTCTCCATACCAGAGATGTAGGTTGGTTGGAGAGGGCAGGACATCATAAGTGGCTCTGATGATGAAGCTGAGCCTATTAGCCTCCATGCTCCACATCTCATTCCACGTGATTTTCCTCCTCTCCACACCCTCCCACCTCATCCAGCGTCCTTGCTGGGCTTGGGAGACTGCCTTGGCACACCTGGCTGCCTCCTCCTGGTTGCGCACCTCCTCAACCACCATGTGTCGCCGTTCAGATGGAGTAGCCTTTTGCCAAGCGGGTGTTGTTGCTTCCAGGCCAAGACCCCCTCTGCCATGTTGGACTCGTCCCACTATATCCCGGTGTCTGAGGGTGGTCTTTGCCACTGCTACTGCTGCAGATGGTTTCCATTTCCTCCCTGTTGCCAGGTTTGGAGCCGCATCTCTGACGCATGGGTCCCGGGATTCTGTAAGAGTCATTTCCACCCTTGTTTTGGCACATTTGTACTCCTCCACCAGGCTTGAGATTGGAAGGGAGAGCGCTCCATTGCCATACAGGCCTATGCTGGAAAGGCATCTCGGCAGTCCAAGCCACTTCCTCACTTGGGCATTCACCAGTCTCTCAAGCCGATTGACATGAGATAAGGTGACCTCATAGATGGAAATTGGCCACATGAGGCGAGGTAGCAGCCCAAACTGAAAGCACCATAGCTTCAATTTTCCAGGGAGAGCAGTGTTGTTAATCTGCTTGAGGCCGCTGATTGTATCCTGCCTGAGTTGTTCCACCTGCTCAGAGTCTTTAAGTTCTGCGCTATACCATCGGCCAAGGCTTTTGATAGGCTTCTCCAGAACTGTTGGGATTGGCTGGTCGTCCACATAGAACCTTGCATTGGTGAGCTTACCTTTGACAATGGAGATGCTACGGGATTTGCTGGGTTTAATCTCCATTCGTGCCCATTTGATGTTTCCCCGGAGTTTCTCCAGCAGACGTTTGGTACATGCGACCGTTGTTGTTATTGTCGTCATGTCGTCCATGTACGCCCTGATTGGGGGAAGACGGAGCCGGCTCTTCAATCGTTCTCCTCCAACCACCCATCGTGATGCACGAATAAGTAGCTCCATTGCCATTGTAAACACCAGTGGCGAGATGGTGCAGCCCGCCATAATGCCTATCTCAAGGTGCTGCCAGGCAGTTGTACTATCCTGTGCTGTAACACAGAATTGGAGATCCTGGAAGTAGGCTTTGACTAGACTTGTGATGCCCTCTGGCACTTGAAAGAAGTTGAACGCTGTCCACAAGATCTCATGAGGCACTGACCCGAAGGCATTGGCAAGATCTAAAAACACCACATGCAGGTCTTTCTTCTCCTTCTTGGCCGTCTGTACTTGGTGCCAGATGACATTTGTGTGTTCCAAGCAACCTGAGAACCCAATTATCCCTGCCTTTTGCACTGAGGTGTCAACAAAGTTGTTCGCCAGCAGGAATGCTGAGAGCCTACGGGCCACGACACTGAAGAAAATCTTTCCTTCCACATTGAGAAGGCTGATCTGGCGAAACTGCTCGATGGTTGAGGAATTCTTCTCTTTGGGAATCAGGATCCCTCCTGCCCGTCGCCATGCCTTTGGTATCATTCCTTTTTCCCATGCCACTTTCATAAGCTTCCAGAGGTATTTCAAGACGCCTGGCGTGTTCTTATAAACCCTGTATGGAATGCCGTTGGGCCCCGGGGCTGAAGCTGTTCTTGCCCGTTTTACTGTGCTCTCAACTTCGCTCCATGTGGGGGGCCTTGTTTCCATCTGGTGCTCAGGTGGTTGGATGGGTGGCATATCCTCCGGAATGCTGGCTGGCACATGCCTCTGTTTGTCGGAGTAGGTCTTCCGAAGATGTTCTTCCAGTTCTCTTATGGGTACTTTGAGGGTCCCAGATTTCTCCCTGACCAAGAGGTCCTTAACAAATTTATAGGGATCTCTGTAGAAGGCAGTCCTCGTTCGCTCTCTCTTCTTATGTTGCCTTCTCAGGCATTCTGCTCTTCGCAGTGCTGCCAGACGCTGCTTGATGTCGCCCTGTAGTGCCCCAAGGCCTTTCCTTTCCACTTCCGTGGCCTTCTTCCATTGTTTCCTCAGGCACCTCCTTTCTTTCACGAGTCTCTGAATCTCTTGTTGTCTCCTGGACTTGAGATGAGCAGATGGTTCCTTCTGGGTCTGCAAGTTCTCACGTTTCACACCAAATCTCTCTGCTCCATAGCTATAAATGGTCTCTCCGATCTTGTCCAGTTTTTTCTCCACACCCCCTTTCAGACCTTCTAAAAGGTGGACGAGGTCTGTGTCTGTGGTTTCCCACTCCTTTTTCTGACAGGATTTAGGCCACAAGATTTGAGGTTTTCGTCCAGTCAGCCTCCGCTCTACTGCTGTCTGTGGCTGGATGGGCTCTGGGCTGATGTTCATATCTGTGCTTGATTGAGCTTCGTCTGGGGTTCTGATACCCTGTGGACTGTGGTGAATATCCTGCCACTGGGCTTCACTCGACTGATTTGCCCTACCTCTAAGGAAGTAATGGTCAATGCGAGGCCCCTTGCTAAGCTCTCTCAGACACTTGAAACAATGTTATTACAGAAATCCGCTTTTTGGCATTTTGAACCTGAAACACTGTAAGTGGTTTGGTGAGTCCAATAATGAAATGAGTCTCTCAAATCAACTACATAGACTCCTTTCTCCAATTTTCTGACGTTTTCAATAGCTTGCCTTAAAAAATCACAAGGTTAATCAATGTTATGACAGAAATCCGCTTTTTGGCAGTTTCTCAGCGAGAAACAGTCATTTTGTACCTGAAACACTGTAAGTGGTTTGGTGAGTCCAATAATGAAATGAGTCTCTCAAATCAACTACATAGACTCCTTTCTCCAATTTTCTGACGTTTTCAATAGCTTGCCTTAAAAAATCAGAAGGTAAAACAATGTTATTACAGAAATCCGCTTTTTGGCATTTTCTCAGCGAGAAACAGTCATTTTGTACCTGAAACACTGTAAGTGGTTTGGTGCGTCCAATAATGAAATGAGTCTCTCAAATCAACTACATAGACTCCTTTCTCCAATTTTCTGACGTTTTCAATAGCTTGCCTTAAAAAATCACAAGGTAAATCAATGTTATGACAGAAATCCGCTTTTTGGCATTTTCTCATCGAGAAACAGTCATTTTGTACCTGAAACACTGTAAGTGGTTTGGTGAGTCCAATAATGAAATGAATCTCTCAAATCAACTACATAGACACCTTTCTCCAATTTTCTAACGTTTTCAATAGCTTGCCTTAAAAAATCAGAAGGTAAATCAATGTTATGACAGAAATCCGCTTTTTGGCAGTTTCTCAGCGAGAAACAGTCATTTTGTACCTGAAACACTGTAAGTGGTTTGGTGAGTCCAATAATGAAATGAGTCTCTCATATCAACTACATAGACTCCTTTCTCCAATTTTCTAACGTTTTCAATAGCTTGCCTTAAAAAATCAGAAGTTAAATCAATGTTATGACAGAAATCCGCTTTTTGGCATTTTCTCAGCGAGAAACAGTCATTTTGTACCTGAAACACTGTAAGTGGTTTGGTGCGTCCAATAATGAAATGAGTCTCTCAAATCAACTACATAGACTCCTTTCTCCAATTTTCTGACGTTTTCAATAGCTTGCCTTAAAAAATCACAAGGTAAATCAATGTTATGACAGAAATCCGCTTTTTGGCAGTTTCTCAGCGAGAAACAGTCATTTTGTACCTGAAACACTGTAAGTGGTTTGGTGAGTCCAATAATGAAATGAGTCTCTCAAATCAACTACATAGACTCCTTTCTCCAATTTTCTGACGTTTTCAATAGCTTGCCTTAAAAAATCAGAAGGTAAAACAATGTTATTACAGAAATCCGCTTTTTGGCATTTTCTCAGCGAGAAACAGTCATTTTGTACCTGAAACACTGTAAGTGGTTTGGTGAGTCCAATAATGAAATGAGTCTCTCAAATCAACTACATAGACACCTTTCTCCAATTTTCTAACGTTTTCAATAGCTTGCCTTAAAAAATCAGAAGGTAAATCAATGTTATGACAGAAATCCGCTTTTTGGCATTTTCTCAGCGAGAAACAGTCATTTTGTACCTGAAACACTGTAAGTGGTATGGTGAGTCCAATAATGAAATGAGTCCCTCAAATCAACTACATAGACACCTTTCTCCAATTTTCTGACGTTTTCAATAGGTTGCCTTAAAAATTCAGAAGGTAAAACAATGTTATTACAGAAATCGGCTTTTTGGCATTTTCTAGGCGAGAAACAGTCATTTTGTACCTGAAACACTGTAAGTAAGTGGTTTGGTGAGTCCAATAATGAAATGAGTCTCTCAAATCAACTACTTAGACTCCTTTCTCCAATTTTCTGACGTTTTCAATAGCTTGCCTTGAAAAATCAGAAGGTAAATCAATGTTATGACAGAAATCCGCTTTTTGGCATTTTCTCAGCGAGAAACAGTCATTTTGTACCTGAAACACTGTAAGTGGTTTGGTGAGTCCAATAATGAAATGAGTCTCTCAAATCAACTACATAGACACCTTTCTCCAATTTTCTAACATTTTCAATAGCTTGCCTTGAAAAATCAGAAGGTAAATCAATGTTATGACAGAAATCCGCTTTTTGGCATTTTCTCAGCGAGAAACAGTCATTTTGTACCTGAAACACTGTAAGTGGTTTGGTGAGTCCAATAATGAAATGAATCTCTCAAATCAACTACAAAGACTAGTTTTTCCAATTTTCTAACGTTTTCAATAGCTTGCCTTGACAAATCAGAAGGTAAATCAATGTTATGACAGAAATCCGCTTTTTGGCATTTTCTCAGCGAGAAACAGTCATTTTGTACCTGAAACACTGTAAATGGTTTGGTGAGTCCAATAATGAAATGAGTCGCTCAAATCAACTACATAGACACCTTTCTCCAATTTTCTGACGTTTTCAATAGCTTGCCTTAAAAAATCACAAGGTAAATAAATGTTATGACAGAAATCCGCTTTTTGGCAGTTTCTTAGCGAGAAACAGTCATTTTGTACCTGAAACACTGTAAGTGGTTTGGTGCGTCCAATAATGAAATGAGTCTCTCAAATCAACTACATAGACTCCTTTCTCCAATTTTCTGACGTTTTCAATAGCTTGCCTTAAAAAATCACAAGGTAAATCAATGTTATGACAGAAATCCGCTTTTTGGCAGTTTCTCAGCGAGAAACAGTCATTTTGTACCTGAAACACTGTAAGTGGTTTGGTGAGTCCAATAATGAAATGAGTCTCTCAAATCAACTACATAGACTCCTTTCTCCAATTTTCTGACGTTTTCAATAGCTTGCCTTAAAAAATCAGAAGGTAAAACAATGTTATTACAGAAATCCGCTTTTTGGCATTTTCTCAGCGAGAAACAGTCATTTTGTACCTGAAACACTGTAAGTGGTTTGGTGAGTCCAATAATGAAATGAGTCTCTCAAATCAACTACATAGACACCTTTCTCCAATTTTCTAACGTTTTCAATAGCTTGCCTTAAAAAATCAGAAGGTAAATCAATGTTATGACAGAAATCCGCTTTTTGGCATTTTCTCAGCGAGAAACAGTCATTTTGTACCTGAAACACTGTAAGTGGTATGGTGAGTCCAATAATGAAATGAGTCCCTCAAATCAACTACATAGACACCTTTCTCCAATTTTCTGACGTTTTCAATAGGTTGCCTTAAAAATTCAGAAGGTAAAACAATGTTATTACAGAAATCGGCTTTTTGGCATTTTCTAGGCGAGAAACAGTCATTTTGTACCTGAAACACTGTAAGTAAGTGGTTTGGTGAGTCCAATAATGAAATGAGTCTCTCAAATCAACTACTTAGACTCCTTTCTCCAATTTTCTGACGTTTTCAATAGCTTGCCTTGAAAAATCAGAAGGTAAATCAATGTTATGACAGAAATCCGCTTTTTGGCATTTTCTCAGCGAGAAACAGTCATTTTGTACCTGAAACACTGTAAGTGGTTTGGTGAGTCCAATAATGAAATGAGTCTCTCAAATCAACTACATAGACACCTTTCTCCAATTTTCTAACATTTTCAATAGCTTGCCTTGAAAAATCAGAAGGTAAATCAATGTTATGACAGAAATCCGCTTTTTGGCATTTTCTCAGCGAGAAACAGTCATTTTGTACCTGAAACACTGTAAGTGGTTTGGTGAGTCCAATAATGAAATGAATCTCTCAAATCAACTACAAAGACTAGTTTTTCCAATTTTCTAACGTTTTCAATAGCTTGCCTTGACAAATCAGAAGGTAAATCAATGTTATGACAGAAATCCGCTTTTTGGCATTTTCTCAGCGAGAAACAGTCATTTTGTACCTGAAACACTGTAAGTGGTTTGGTGAGTCCAATAATGAAATGAGTCTCTCAAATCAACTACATAGACACCTTTCTCCAATTTTCTAACATTTTCAATAGCTTGCCTTGAAAAATCAGAAGGTAAATCAATGTTATGACAGAAATCCGCTTTTTGGCATTTTCTCAGCGAGAAACAGTCATTTTGTACATGAAACACTGTAAGTGGTTTGGTGAGTCCAATAATGAAATGAATCTCTCAAATCAACTACATAGACACCTTTCTCCAATTTTCTGACGTTTTCAATAGCTTGCCTTGAAAAATCAGAAGGTAAATCAATGTTATGACAGAAATCCGCTTTTTGGCATTTTCTCAGCGAGAAACAGTCATTTTGTACCTGAAACACTGTAAATGGTTTGGTGAGTCCAATAATGAAATGAGTCGCTCAAATCAACTACATAGACACCTTTCTCCAATTTTCTGACGTTTTCAATAGCTTGCCTTAAAAAATCACAAGGTAAATAAATGTTATGACAGAAATCCGCTTTTTGGCAGTTTCTTAGCGAGAAACAGTCATTTTGTACCTGAAACACTGTAAGTGGTTTGGTGCGTCCAATAATGAAATGAGTCTCTCAAATCAACTACATAGACTCCTTTCTCCAATTTTCTGACGTTTTCAATAGCTTGCCTTAAAAAATCACAAGGTAAATCAATGTTATGACAGAAATCCGCTTTTTGGCAGTTTCTCAGCGAGAAACAGTCATTTTGTACCTGAAACACTGTAAGTGGTTTGGTGAGTCCAATAATGAAATGAGTCTCTCATATCAACTACATAGACTCCTTTCTCCAATTTTCTAACGTTTTCAATAGCTTGCCTTAAAAAATCAGAAGTTAAATCAATGTTATGACAGAAATCCGCTTTTTGGCATTTTCTCAGCGAGAAACAGTCATTTTGTACCTGAAACACTGTAAGTGGTTTGGTGCGTCCAATAATGAAATGAGTCTCTCAAATCAACTACATAGACTCCTTTCTCCAATTTTCTGACGTTTTCAGTAGCTTGCCTTAAAAAATCACAAGGTAAATCAATGTTATGACAGAAATCCGCTTTTTGGCAGTTTCTCAGCGAGAAACAGTCATTTTGTACCTGAAACACTGCAAGTGGTTTGGTGAGTCCAATAATGAAATGAGTCTCTCAAATCAACTACATAGACTCCTTTCTCCAATTTTCTGACGTTTTCAATAGCTTGCCTTAAAAAATCAGAAGGTAAAACAATGTTATTACAGAAATCCGCTTTTTGGCATTTTCTCAGCGAGAAACAGTCATTTTGTACCTGAAACACTGTAAGTGGTTTGGTGAGTCCAATAATGAAATGAGTCTCTCAAATCAACTACATAGACACCTTTCTCCAATTTTCTAACGTTTTCAATAGCTTGCCTTAAAAAATCAGAAGGTAAATCAATGTTATGACAGAAATCCGCTTTTTGGCATTTTCTCAGCGAGAAACAGTCATTTTGTACCTGAAACACTGTAAGTGGTATGGTGAGTCCAATAATGAAATGAGTCCTTCAAATCAACTACATAGACACCTTTCTCCAATTTTCTGACGTTTTCAATAGGTTGCCTTAAAAATTCAGAAAGTAAAACAATGTTATTACAGAAATCCGCTTTTTGGCATTTTCTCAGCGAGAAACGGTCATTTTGTACCTGAAACACTGTAAGTGGTTTGGTGAGTCCAATAATGAAATGAGTCTCTCAAATCAACTACATGGACTCCTTTCTCCAATTTTCTGACATTTTCCATAGCTTGCCTTAAAAAATCACAAGGTAAATCAATGTTATGACAGAAATCCGCTTTTTGGCAGTTTCTCAGCGAGAAACAGTCATTTTGTACCTGAAACACTGTAAGTGGTTTGGTGAGTCGAATAATGAAATGAGTCTCTCAAATCAACTACATAGACTCCTTTCTCCAATTTTCTGACGTTTTCAATAGCTTGCCTTGAAAAATCAGAAGGTAAATCAATGTTATGACAGAAATCCGCTTTTTGGCATTTTCTCAGCGAGAAACAGTCATTTTGTACCTGAAACACTGTAAGTGGTTTGGTGAGTCCAATAATGAAATGAGTCGCTCAAATCAACTACATAGACTCCTTTCTCCAATTTTCTGACGTTTTCAATAGCTTGCCTTAAAAAATCAGAAGGTAGGATTCTTAATAGGACTAGCTGTTAATATGCCTAAAATATATCAGCACGATAACTCCTATCGGACATGACTGTTGGGTGGAGTTTGGACAGGATCGCGGGGCACCACCAAATCTACACGTCATCAGTTGTGTGCCTTGTCTTCATCAGGTGTTTCGGCCTCTTAACACAATACACCCTCTTCCAAGGTTGGCCTGCCACAGGCTGATCAGACCTGGGTGTGTGTCATATGGTGGCACCCCGTGGTCATCAAACAGCCCATGTTGCATCCCTCCGTTTCAGCCACAGCCAGTGACTGCTCCGTTCGGCTGCTTTGGCAAGTTATTTTATTGCCTTCCGCTGGGCCTGTCCTCTGATCCCAACTTCCTTCAGGAGCCGTGTGGTGGACCTGGCTACAAAGCCTCGGCAGCCAACCTCCACTGGCCACACCTTTACGTTCCATCCCCGCGCCTCAGCATCAGCTGCTCGGTTAGCATAACACAGCCTTTTTCTTTCGAATGCTTCGTCGATGTTATCCTCCCACGGGACAGTCAGCTCCACAATGAAGACACGCCGGCAGGACTTGGACCAGAGGACCAAATCTGGGCGCAGGTTGGTTGCTGCGATTTCTGGCGGGAAAGTGAGCCTCTGGCTGAGGTCCCAATCCCGGGCTGTGTCCAGTGGGCCTTAGTTTGGAGGTGATGGCTTGGTTCTCCGTTTCTCCCCTTGTCGGACGAATGTTGTCTTCCGTGGGAGGGTGGTCTGGGTTTTGAAAGGCATGGCGTTGATGGTGACCCTCTTGTCCTCAAGTTCGGCAGCCAAGCCCTTCAACACTTGGTTATGGCGCCAGGTGTATCTTCCTTGAGTCAGGCTGGTCTTGCAACCCACCAGGATGTGTTTGAGGGTTGCTGGGGCTGCACACTGCAGGCAGGCTGGGTCCTCTCCATACCAGAGATGTAGGTTGGTTGGAGAGGGCAGGACATCATAAGTGGCTCTGATGATGAAGCTGAGCCTATTAGCCTCCATGCTCCACATCTCATTCCACGTGATTTTCCTCCTCTCCACACCCTCCCACCTCATCCAGCGTCCTTGCTGGGCTTGGGAGACTGCCTTGGCACACCTGGCTGCCTCCTCCTGGTTGCGCACCTCCTCAACCACCATGTGTCGCCGTTCAGACGGAGTAGCCTTTTGCCAAGCGGGTGTTGTTGCTTCCAGGCCAAGACCCCCTCTGCCATGTTGGACTCGTCCCACTATATCCCGGTGTCTGAGGGTGGTCTTTGCCACTGCTACTGCTGCAGATGGTTTCCATTTCCTCCCTGTTGCCAGGTTTGGAGCCGCATCTCTGACGCATGGGTCCCGGGATTCTGTAAGAGTCATTTCCACCCTTGTTTTGGCACATTTGTACTCCTCCACCAGGCTTGAGATTGGAAGGGAGAGCGCTCCATTGCCATACAGGCCTATGCTGGAAAGGCATCTCGGCAGTCCAAGCCACTTCCTCACTTGGGCATTCACCAGTCTCTCAAGCCGATTGACATGAGATAAGGTGACCTCATAGATGGAAATTGGCCACATGAGGCGAGGTAGCAGCCCAAACTTAAAGCACCATAGCTTCAATTTTCCAGGGAGAGCAGTGTTGTTAATCTGCTTGAGGCCGCTGATTGTATCCTTCCTGAGTTGTTCCACCTGCTCAGAGTCTTTAAGTTCTGCGCTATACCATCGGCCAAGGCTTTTGATAGGCTTCTCCAGAACTTGTTGGGATTGGCTGGTCGTCCACATGGAACCTTGCATTGGTGAGCTTACCTTTGACAATGGAGATGCTCCATTCGTGCCCATTTGATGTTTCCCCGGAGTTTCTCCAGCAGACGTTTGGTACATGCGACCGTTGTTGTTATTGTCGTCATGTCGTCCATGTACGCCCTGATTGGGGGAAGACGGAGCCCGCTCTCAATCGTTCTCCTCCAACCACCCATCGTGATGCACGAATAAGTAGCTCCATTGCCATTGTAAACACCAGTGGCGAGATGGTGCAGCCCGCCATAATGCCTATCTCAAGGTGCTGCCAGGCAGTTGTACTATCCTGTGCTGTAACACAGAATTGGAGATCCTGGAAGTAGGCTTTGACTAGACTTGTGATGCCCTCTGGCACTTGAAAGAAGTTGAACGCTGTCCACAAGATCTCATGAGGCACTGACCCGAAGGCATTGGCAAGATCTAAAAACACCACATGCAGGTCTTTCTTCTCCTTCTTGGCCGTCTGTACTTGGTGCCAGATGACATTTGTGTGTTCCAAGCAACCTGAGAACCCAATTATCCCTGCCTTTTGCACTGAGGTGTCAACAAAGTTGTTCGCCAGCAGGAATGCTGAGAGCCTACGGGCCACGACACTGAAGAAAATCTTTCCTTCCACATTGAGAAGGCTGATCTGGCGAAACTGCTCGATGGTTGAGGAATTCTTCTCTTTGGGAATCAGGATCCCTCCTGCCCGTCGCCATGCCTTTGGTATCATTCCTTTTTCCCATGCCACTTTCATAAGCTTCCAGAGGTATTTCAAGACGCCTGGCGTGTTCTTATACACCCTGTATGGAATGCCGTTGGGCCCCGGGGCTGAAGCTGTTCTTGCCCGTTTTACTGTGCTCTCAACTTCGCTCCATGTGGGGGGCCTTGTTTCCATCTGGTGCTCAGGTGGTTGGATGGGTGGCATATCCTCCGGAATGCTGGCTGGCACATGCCTCTGTTTGTCGGAGTAGGTCTTCCGAAGATGTTCTTCCAGTTCTCTTATGGGTACTTTGAGGGTCCCAGATTTCTCCCTGACCAAGAGGTCCTTAACAAATTTATAGGGATCTCTGTAGAAGGCAGTCCTCGTTCGCTCTCTCTTCTTATGTTGCCTTCTCAGGCATTCTGCTCTTCGCAGTGCTGCCAGACGCTGCTTGATGTCGCCCTGTAGTGCCCCAAGGCCTTTCCTTTCCACTTCCGTGGCCTTCTTCCATTGTTTCCTCAGGCACCTCCTTTCTTTCACGAGTCTCTGAATCTCTTGTTGTCTCCTGGACTTGAGATGAGCAGATGGTTCCTTCTGGGTCTGCAAGTTCTCACGTTTCACACCAAATCTCTCTGCTCCATAGCTATAAATGGTCTCTCCGATCTTGTCCAGTTTTTTCTCCACACCCCCTTTCAGACCTTCTAAAAGGTGGACGAGGTCTGTGTCTGTGGTTTCCCACTCCTTTTTCTGACAGGATTTAGGCCACAAGATTTGAGGTTTTCGTCCAGTCAGCCTCCGCTCTACTGCTGTCTGTGGCTGGATGGGCTCTGGGCTGATGTTCATAAATGGATCTGTGCTTGATTGAGCTTCGTCTGGGGTTCTGATACCCTGTGGACTGTGGTGAATATCCTGCCACTGGGCTTCACTCGACGGATTTGCCCTACCTCTAAGGAAGTAATGGTCAATGCGAGGCCCCTTGCTAAGCTCTCTCAGATACTTGAAACAATGTTATTACAGAAATCCGCTTTTTGGCATTTTCTCAGCGAGAAACGGTCATTTTGTACCTGAAACACTGTAAGTGGTTTGGTGAGTCCAATAATGAAATGAGTCGCTCAAATCAACTACATAGACTCCTTTCTCCAATTTTCTGACGTTTTCAATAGCTTGCCTTAAAAAATCAGAAGGTAAATCAATGTTATGACAGAAATCCGCTTTTTGGCATTTTCTCAGCGAGAAACAGTAATTTTGTACCTGAAACACTGTAAGTGGTTTGGTGAGTCCAATAATGAAATGAGTCCCTCAAATCAACTACATAGACTCCTTTCTCCAATTTTCTGACGTTTTCAATAGCTTGCCTTAAAAAATCAGAAGGTAAAACAATGTTATTACAGAAATC
This sequence comes from Cololabis saira, assembly GCF_033807715.1. NCBI lineage: Eukaryota > Metazoa > Chordata > Actinopteri > Beloniformes > Belonidae > Cololabis > Cololabis saira. The sequence goes on from NW_026906217.1 coordinate 244,733, forward strand.
CGCTTTTAGGCAATTTCTCAGCGAGAAACGGTCATTTTGTACCTGAAACACTGTAAGTGGTTTGGTGAGTCCAATAATGAAATGAGTCTCTCAAATCAACTACATAGACTCCTTTCTCCAATTTTCTGACGTTTTCAATAGCTTGCCTTGAAAAATCAGAAGGTAAATCAATGTTATGACACAAATCCGCTTTTTGGCATTTTCTCAGCGAGAAACAGTCATTTTGTACCTGAAACACTGTAAGTGGTTTGGTGAGTCCAATAATGAAACGAGTCTCTCAAATCAACTACATAGTCTCCTTTCTCCAATGTTCTGACATTTTCAATAGCTTGCCTTGAAAAATCAGAAGGTAAATAAATGTTATGACAGAAATCCGCTTTTTGGCATTTTCTCAGCGAGAAACAGTCATTTTGTACCTGAAACACTGTAAGTGGTTTGGTGAGTCCAATAATGAAATGAGTCTCTCAAATCAACTACATAGACTAGTTTCTCCAATTTTCTGACGTTTTCAATAGCTTGCCTTGAAAAATCAGAAGGTAAATCAATGTTATGACAGAAATCCGCTTTTTGGCATTTTCTCAGCGAGAAACAGTCATTTTGTACCTGAAACACTGTAAGTGGTTTGGTGAGTCCAATAATGAAATGAGTCTCTCAAATCAACTACATAGACACCTTTCTCCAATTTTCTAACGCTTTCAATAGCTTGCCTTAAAAAATCAGAAGGTAAAACAATGTTATGACAGAAATCCGCTTTTTGGCATTTTCTCAGCGAGAAACAGTCATTTTGTACCTGAAACACTGTAAGTGGTTTGGTGAGTCCAATAATGAAATGAGTCGCTCAAATCAACTACATAGACACCTTTCTCCAATTTTCTAACGTTTTCAATAGCTTGTCTTAAAAAATCAGAAGGTAAATCAATGTTATGACAGAAATCCGCTTTTTGGCAGTTTCTCAGCGAGAAACAGTCATTTTGTACCTGAAACACTGTAAGTGGTTTGGTGAGTCCAATAATGAAATGAGTCCCTCAAATCAACTACATAGACTCCTTTCTCCAATTTTCTGACGTTTTCAATAGGTTGCCTTAAAGATTCAGAAGGTAAAACAATGTTATTACAGAAATCCGCTTTTTGGCATTTTCTAGGCGAGAAACAGTCATTTTGTACCTGAAACACTGTAAGTGGTTTGGTGAGTCCAGTAATGAAATGAGTCTCTCAAATCAACTACTTAGACTCCTTTCTCCAATTTTCTGACGTTTTCAATAGCTTGCCTTGAAAAATCAGAAGGTAAATCAATGTTATGACAGAAATCCGCTTTTTGGCATTTTCTCAGCGAGAAACAGTCATTTTGTACCTGAAACACTGTAAGTGGTTTGGTGAGTCCAATAGAGAAATGAGTCTCTCAAATCAACTACATAGACACCTTTCTCCAATTTTCTAACGTTTTCAATAGCTTGCCTTGAAAAATCAGAAGGTAAATCAATGCTATGACAGAAATCCGCTTTTTGGCATTTTCTCAGCGAGAAACAGTCATTTTGTACCTGAAACACTGTAAGTGGTTTGGTGAGTGCAATAATGAAATGAGTCCCTCAAATCAACTACATAGACTCCTTTCTCCAATTTTCTGACGTTTTCAATAGCTTGCCTTAAAAAATCAGAAGGTAAAACAATGTTATTACAGAAATCCGCTTTTTGGCATTTTCTCAGCGAGAAACGGTCATTTTGTACCTGAAACACTGTAAGTGGTTTGGTGTGTCCAATAATGAAATGAGTCTCTCAAATCAACTACATAGACTCCTTTCTCCAATTTTCTGATGTTTTCAATAGCTTGCCTTGAAAAATCAGAAGGTAAATCAATGTTATGACAGAAATCCGCTTTTTGGCATTTTCTCAGCGAGAAACAGTCATTTTGTACCTGAAACACTGTAAGTGGTTTGGTGAGTCCAATAATGAAATGAGTCTCTCAAATCAACTACATAGACTAGTTTTTCCAATTTTCTAACGTTTTCAATAGCTTGCCTTAAAAAATCAGAAGGTAAAACAATGTTATTACAGAAATCCGCTTTTTGGCATTTTCTCAGCGAGAAACGGTCATTTTGTACCTGAAACACTGTAAGTGGTTTGGTGAGTCCAATAATGAAATGAGTCTCTCAAATCAACTACATAGACCAGTTTTTCCAATTTTCTAACGTTTTCAATAGCTTGCCTTAAAAAATCAGAAGGTAAAACAATGTTATTACAGAAATCCGCTTTTTGGCATTTTCTAGGCGAGAAACAGTCATTTTGTACCTGAAACACTGTAAGTGGTTTGGTGAGTCCAATAATGAAATGAGTCTCTCAAATCAACTACTTAGACTCCTTTCTCCAATTTTCTGACGTTTTCAATAGCTTGCCTTGAAAAATCAGAAGGTAAATCAATGTTATGACAGAAATCCGCTTTTTGGCATTTTCTCAGCGAGAAACAGTCATTTTGTACCTGAAACACTGTAAGTGGTTTGGTGAGTCCAATAATGAAATGAGTCTCTCAAATCAACTACATAGACTCCTTTCTCCAATTTTCTGATGTTTTCAATAGCTTGCCTTGAAAAATCAGAAGGTAAATCAATGTTATGACAGAAATCCGCTTTTTGGCATTTTCTCAGCGAGAAACAGTCATTTTGTACCTGAAACACTGTAAGTGGTTTGGTGAGTCCAATAATGAAATGAGTCGCTCAAATCAACTACAGAGACACCTTTCTCCAATTTTCTAACGTTTTCAATAGCTTGCCTTAAAAAATCAGAAGGTAAATCAATGTTATGACAGATATCCGCTTTTTGGCAGTTTCTCAGCGAGAAACAATCATTTTGTACCTGAAACACTGTAAGTGGTTTGGTGAGTCCAATAATGAAATGAGTCCATCAAATCAACTACATAGACTTCTTTCTCCAATTTTCTGACGTTTTCAATAGGTTGCCTTAAAAATTCAGAAGGTAAAACAATGTTATTACAGAAATCCGCTTTTTGGCATTTTCTAGGCGAGAAACAGTCATTTTGTACCTGAAACACTGTAAGTGGTTTGGTGAGTCCAATAATGAAATGAGTCTCTCAAATCAACTACTTAGACTCCTTTCTCCAATTTTCTGACGTTTTCAATAGCTTGCCTTGAAAAATCAGAAGGTAAATCAATGTTATGACAGAAATCCGCTTTTTGGCATTTTCTCAGCGAGAAACAGTCATTTTGTACCTGAAACACTGTAAGTGGTTTGGTGAGTCCAATAATGAAATGAGTCTCTCAAATCAACTACATAGACACCTTTCTCCAATTTTCTAACGCTTTCAATAGCTTGCCTTAAAAAATCAGAAGGTAAAACAATGTTATGACAGAAATCCGCTTTTTGGCATTTTCTCAGCGAGAAACAGTCATTTTGTACCTGAAACACTGTAAGTGGTTTGGTGAGTCCAATAATGAAATGAGTCTCTCAAATCAACTACATAGACTAGTTTTTCCAATTTTCTAACGTTTTCAATAGCTTGCCTTAAAAAATCAGAAGGTAAAACAATGTTATTACAGAAATCCGCTTTTTGGCATTTTCTCAGCGAGAAACGGTCATTTTGTACCTGAAACACTGTAAGTGGTTCGGTGAGTCCAATAATGAAATGAGTCTCTCAAATCAACTACATAGACTCCTTTCTCCAATTTTCTGACGTTTTCAATAGCTTGCCTTGAAAAATCAGAAGGTAAATCAATGTTATGACAGAAATCCGCTTTTTGGCATTTTCTCAGCGAGAAACAGTCATTTTGTACCTGAAACACTGTAAGTGGTTTGGTGAGTCCAATAATGAAACGAGTCTCTCAAATCAACTACATAGTCTCCTTTCTCCAATGTTCTGACATTTTCAATAGCTTGCCTTAAAAAATCAGAAGGTAAATCAATGTTATGACATAAATCCGCTTTTTGGCATTTTCTCAGCGAGAAACAGTCATTTTGTACCTGAAACACTGTAAGTGGTTTGGTGAGTCCAATAATGAAATGAGTCTCTCAAATCAACTACATAGACTAGTTTTTCCAATTTTCTAACGTTTTCAATAGCTTGCCTTAAAAAATCAGAAGGTAAAACAATGTTATTACAGAAATCCGCTTTTTGGCATTTTCTCAGCGAGAAACGGTCATTTTGTACCTGAAACACTGTAAGTGGTTTGGTGAGTCCAATAATGAAATTAGTCTCTCAAATCAACTACATAGACTCCTTTCTCCAATTTTCTGACGTTTTCAATAGCTCGCCTTGAAAAATCAGAAGGTAAATCAATGTTATGACAGAAATCCGCTTTTTGGCATTTTCTCAGCGAGAAACAGTCATTTTGTACCTGAAACACTGTAAGTGGTTTGGTGAGTCCAATAATGAAATGAGTCGCTCAAATCAACTACATAGACACCTTTCTCCAATTTTCTGACGTTTTCAATAGCTTGCCTTGAAAAATCAGAAGGTAAATCAATGTTATGACAGAAATCCGCTTTTTGGCATTTTCTCAGCGAGAAACAGTCATTTTGTACCTGAAACACTGTAAGTGGTTTGGTGAGTCCAATAATGAAATGAGTCTCTCAAATCAACTACATAGACACCTTTCTCCAATTTTCTAACGTTTTCAATAGCTTGCCTTAAAAAATAAGAAGGTAAATCAATGTTATGACAGAAATCCGCTTTTTGGCATTTTCTCAGCGAGAAACAGTCATTTTGTACCTGAAACACTGTAAGCGGTTTGGAGAGTCCAATAATGAAATGAGTCTCTCAAATCAGCTACATAGACACCTTTCTACAATTTTCTAACGTTTTCAATAGCTTGCCTTAAAAAATCAGAAGGTAAATCAATGTTATGACAGAAATCCGCTTTTTGGCATTTTCTCAGCGAGAAACAGTCATTTTGTACCTGAAACACTGTAAGTGGTTTGGTGAGTCCAATAATGAAATGAGTCTCTCAAATCAACTACATAGACTCCTTTCTCCAATTTTATGACGTTTTCAATAGCTTGCCTTGAAAAATCAGAAGGTAAATCAATGTTATGACAGAAATCCGCTTTTTGGCATTTTCTCAGCGAGAAACAGTCATTTTGTACCTGAAACACTGTAAGTGGTTTGGTGAGTCCAATAATAAAATGAGTCTCTCAAATCAACTACATAGACACCTTTCTCCAATTTTCTAACGTTTTCAATAGCTTGCCTTAAAAAATCAGAAGGTAAATCAATGTTATGACAGAAATCCGCTTTTTGGCATTTTCTCAGCGAGAAACAGTCATTTTGTACCTGAAACACTGTAAGTGGTTTGGTGAGTCCAATAATGAAATGAGTCTCTCAAATCAACTACATAGACTCCTTTCTCCAATTTTCCGACATTTTCAATAGCTTGCCTTAAAAAATCAGAAGGTAAATCAATGTTATGACAGAAATCCGCTTTTTGGCATTTTCTCAGCGAGAAACAGTCATTTTGTACCTGAAACACTGTAAGTGGTTTGGTGAGTCCAATAATGAAATGAGTCTCTCAAATCAACTACATAGACTCCTTTCTCCAATTTTCTGACGTTTTCAATAGCTTGCCTTGAAAAATCAGAAGGTAGGATTCTTAATAGGACTAGCTGTTAATATCCCTAAAATATATCAGCACGATAACTCCTATCGGACATGACTGTGGGGTGGAGTTTGGACAGGATCGCGGGGCACCACCAAATCTACACGTCATCAGTTGTGTGCCTTGTCTTCATCAGGTGTTTCGGCCTCTTAACACAATACACCCTCTTCCAAGGTTGGCCTGCCACAGGCTGATCAGACTTGGGTGTGTGTCATATGGTGGCACCCCGTGGTCATCAAACAGCCCATGTTGCATCCCTCCGTTTCAGCCACAGCCAGTGACTGCTCCGTTCGGCTGCTTTGGCAAGTTCTTTTATTGCCTTCCGCTGGGCCTGTCCTCTGATCCCAACTTCCTTCAGGAGCCGTGTGGTGGACCTGGCTACAAAGCCTCGGCAGCCAACCTCCACTGGCCACACCTTTACGTTCCATCCCCGCGCCTCAGCATCAGCTGCTAGGTTAGCATAACACAGCGTTTTTCTTTCAAATGCTTCGTCGATGTCCCACGGGACAGTCAGCTCCACAATGAAGACACGCCGGCAGGACTTGGACCAGAGGACCAAATCTGGGCGCAGGTTGGTTGCTGCGATTTCTGGCGGGAAAGTGAGCCTCTGGCTGAGGTCTACCCGCATTTCCCAATCCCGGGCTGTGTCCAGTGGGCCTGAGTTTGGAGGTGATGGCTTGGTTCTCCGTTTCTCCCCTTGTCGGACGAATGTTGTCTTCCGTGGGAGGGTGGTCTGGGTTTTGAAAGGCATGGCGTTGATGGTGACCCTCTTGTCCTCAAGTTCGGCAGCCAAGCCCTTCAACCCTTGGTTATGGCGCCAGGTGTATCTTCCTTGAGTCAGGCTGGTCTTGCAACCCACCAGGATGTGTTTGAGGGTTGCTGGGGCTGCACACTGCAGGCAGGCTGGGTCCTCTCCATACCAGAGATGTAGGTTGGTTGGAGAGGGCAGGACATCATAAGTGGCTCTGATGATGAAGCTGAGCCTATTAGCCTCCATGCTCCACATCTCATTCCACGTGATTTTCCTCCTCTCCACACCCTCCCACCTCATCCAGCGTCCTTGCTGGGCTTGGGAGACTGCCTTGGCACACCTGGCTGCCTCCCCCTGGTTGCGCACCTCCTCAACCACCATGTGTCGCCGTTCAGACGGAGTAGCCTTTTGCCAAGCGGGTGTTGTTGCTTCCAGGCCAAGACCCCCTCTGCCATGTTGGACTCGTCCCACTATATCCCGGTGTCTGAGGATGGTCTTTGCCACTGCTACTGCTGCAGATGGTTTCCATTTCCTCCCTGTTGCCAGGTTTGGAGCCGCATCTCTGACGCATGGGTCCCGGGATTCTGTAAGAGTCATTTCCACCCTTGTTTTGGCACATTTGTACTCCTCCACCAGGCTTGAGATTGGAAGGGAGAGCGCTCCATTGCCATACAGGCCTATGCTGGAAAGGCATCTCGGCAGTCCAAGCCACTTCCTCACTTGGGCATTCACCAGTCTCTCAAGCCGATTGACATGAGATAAGGTGACCTCATAGATGGAAATTGGCCACATGAGGCGAGGTAGCAGCCCAAACTTAAAGCACCATAGCTTCAATTTTCCAGGGAGAGCAGTGTTGTTAATCTGCTTGAGGCCGCTGATTGTATCCTGCCTGAGTTGTTCCACCTGCTCAGAGTCTTTAAGTTCTGCGCTATACCATCGGCCAAGGCTTTTGATAGGCTTCTCCAGAACTGTTGGGATTGGCTGGTCGTCCACATAGAACCTTGCATTGGTGAGCTTACCTTTGACAATGGAGATGCTACGGGATTTGCTGGGTTTAATCTCCATTCGTGCCCATTTGATGTTTCCCCGGAGTTTCTCCAGCAGACGTTTGGTACATGCGACCGTTGTTGTTATTGTCGTCATGTCGTCCATGTACGCCCTGATTGGGGGAAGACGGAGCCCGCTCTTCAATCGTTCTCCTCCAACCACCCATCGTGATGCACGAATAAGTAGCTCCATTGCCATTGTAAACACCAGTGGCGAGATGGTGCAGCCCGCCATAATGCCTATCTCAAGGTGCTGCCAGGCAGTTGTACTATCCTGTGCTGTAACACAGAATTGGAGATCCTGGAAGTAGGCTTTGACTAGACTTGTGATGCCCTCTGGCACTTGAAAGAAGTTGAACGCTGTCCACAAGATCTCATGAGGCACTGACCCGAAGGCATTGGCAAGATCTAAAAACACCACATGCAGGTCTTTCTTCTCCTTCTTGGCCGTCTGTACTTGGTGCCCGATGACATTTGTGTGTTCCAAGCAACCTGAGAACCCACTTATCCCTGCCTTTTGCACTGAGGTGTCAACAAAGTTGTTCGCCAGCAGGAATGCTGAGAGCCTACGGGCCACGACACTGAAGAAAATCTTTCCTTCCACATTGAGAAGGCTGATCTGGCGAAACTGCTCGATGGTTGAGGAATTCTTCTCTTTGGGAATCAGGATCCCTCCTGCCCGTCGCCATGCCTTTGGTATCATTCCTTTTTCCCATGCCACTTTCATAAGCTTCCAGAGGTATTTCAAGATGCCTGGCGTGTTCTTATACACCCTGTATGGAATGCCGTTGGGCCCCGGGGCTGAAGCTGTTCTTGCCCGTTTTACTGTGCTCTCAACTTCGCTCCATGTGGGGGGCCTTGTTTCCATCTGGTGCTCAGGTGGTTGGATGGGTGGCATATCCTCCGGAATGCTGGCTGGCACATGCCTCTGTTTGTCGGAGTAGGTCTTCCGAAGATGTTCTTCCAGTTCTCTTATGGGTACTTTGAGGGTCCCAGATTTCTCCCTGACAAAGAGGTCCTTAACAAATTTATAGGGATCTCTGTAGAAGGCAGTCCTCGTTCGCTCTCTCTTCTTATTTTGCCTTCTCAGGCATTCTGCTCTTCGCAGTGCTGCCAGACGCTGCTTGATGTCGCCCTGTAGTGCCCCAAGGCCTTTCCTTTCCACTTCCGTGGCCTTCTTCCATTGTTTCCTCAGGCACCTCCTTTCTTTCACGAGTCTCTGAATCTCTTGTTGTCTCCTGGACTTGAGATGAGCAGATGGTTCCTTCTGTGTCTGCAAGTTCTCACGTTTCACACCAAATCTCTCTGCTCCATAGCTATAAATGGTCTCTCCGATCTTGTCCAGTTTTTTCTCCACACCCCCTTTCAGACCTTCTAAAAGGTGGACGAGGTCTGTGTCTGTGGTTTCCCACTCCTTTTTCTGACAGGATTTAGGCCACAAGATTTGAGGTTTTCGTCCAGTCAGCCTCCGCTCTACTGCTGTCTGTGGCTGGATGGGCTCTGGGCTGATGTTCATAAATGGATCTGTGCTTGATTGAGCTTCGTCTGGGGTTCTGATACCCTGTGGACTGTGGTGAATATCCTGCCATTGGGCTTCACTCGACTGATTTGCCCTACCTCTAAGGAAGTAATGGTCAATGCGAGGCCCCTTGCTAAGCTCTCTCAGACACTTGAAACAATGTTATTACAGAAATCCGCTTTTTGGCAGTTTCTCAGCGAGAAACAGTCATTTTGAACCTGAAACACTGTAAGTGGTTTGGTGAGTCCAATAATGAAATGAGTCTCTCAAATCAACTACATAGACTCCTTTCTCCAATTTTCTAACGTTTTCAATAGCTTGCCTTAAAAAATCCGAAGGTAAATCAATGTTATGACAGAAATCCGCTTTTTGGCATTTCCTCAGCGAGAAACAGTCATTTTGTACCTGAAACACTGTAAGTGGTTTGGTGAGTCCAATAATGAAATGAGTCTCTCAAATCAACTACATAGACACCTTTCTCCAATTTTCTAACGTTTTCAATAGCTTGCCTTAAAAAATCTGAAGGTAAATCAATGTTATGACAGAAATCCGCTTTTTGGCATTTTCTCAGCGAGAAACAGTCATTTTGTACCTGAAACACTGTAAGTGGTTTGGTGAGTCCAATAATGAAATGAGTCTCTCAAATCAACTACATAGACTCCTTTCTCCAATTTTCCGACATTTTCAATAGCTTGCCTTGAAAAATCAGAAGGTAAATCAATGTTATGACAGAAATCCGCTTTTTGGCATTTTCTCAGCGAGAAACAGTCATTTTGTACCTGAAACACTGTAAGTGGTTTGGTGAGTCCAATAATGAAATGAGTCCCTCAAATCAACTACATAGACACCTTTCTCCAATTTTCCAACGTTTTCAATAGCTTGCCTTAAAAAATCAGAAGGTAAATCAATGTTATGACAGAAATCCGCTTTTTGGCATTTTCTCAGCGAGAAACAGTCATTTTGTACCTGAAACACTGTAAGTGGTTTGGTGAGTCCAATAATGAATGAGTCTCTCAAATCAACTACATAGACTCCTTTCTCCAATTTTCTAACGTTTTCAATAGCTTGCCTTGAAAAATCAGAAGGTAAATCAATGTTATGACAGAAATCCGCTTTTTGGCATTTTCTCAGCGAGAAAAAGTCATTTTGTACCTGAAACACTGTAAGTGGTTTGGTGAGTCCAATAATGACATGAGTCTCTCAAATCAACTACATAGACACCTTTCTCCAATTTTATGACGTTTTCAATAGCTTGCCTTGAAAAATCAGAAGGTAAATCAATGTTATGACAGAAATCCGCTTTTTGGCATTTTCTCAGCGAGAAACAGTCATTTTGTACCTGAAACACTGTAAGTGGTTTGGTGAGTCCAATAATGAAATGAGTCTCTCAAATCAACTACATAGACTCCTTTCTCCAATTTTCTAACGTTTTCAATAGCTTGCCTTAAAAAATCAGAAGGTAAATCAATGTTATGACAGAAATCCGCTTTTTGGCATTTTCTCAGCGAGAAAAAGTCATTTTGTACCTGAAACACTGTAAGTGGTTTGGTGAGTCCAATAATGAAATGAGTCTCTCAAATCAACTACATAGACACCTTTCTCCAATTTTATGACGTTTTCCATAGCTTGCCTTGAAAAATCAGAAGGTAAATCAATGTTATGACAGAAATCCGCTTTTTGGCATTTTCTCAGCGAGAAACAGTCATTTTGTACCTGAAACACTGTAAGTGGTTTGGTGAGTCCAATAATGAAATGAGTCTCTCAAATCAACTACATAGACACCTTTCTCCAATTTTCTAACGTTTTCAATAGCTTGCCTTAAAAAATCAGAAGGTAAATCAATGTTATGACAGAAATCCGCTTTTTGGCATTTTCTCAGCGAGAAACAGTCATTTTGTACCTGAAACACTGTAAGTGGTTTGGTGAGTCCAATAATGAAATGAGTCTCTCAAATCAACTACATAGACTCCTTTCTCCAATTTTCCGACATTTTCAATAGCTTGCCTTGAAAAATCAGAAGGTAAATCAATGTTATGACAGAAATCCGCTTTTTGGCATTTTCTCAGCGAGAAACAGTCATTTTGTACCTGAAACACTGTAAGTGGTTTGGTGAGTCCAATAATGAAATGATTCGCTCAAATCAACTACATAGACACCTTTCTCCAATTTTCTAACGTTTTCAATAGCTTAACTTAAAAAATCAGAAGGTAAATCAATGTTATGACAGAAATCCGCTTTTTGGCCTTTTCTCAGCGAGAAACAGTCATTTTGTACCTGAAACACTGTAAGTGGTTTGGTGAGTCCAATAATGAAATGAGTCTCTCAAATCAACTACATAGACACCTTTCTCCAATTTTATGACGTTTTCAATAGCTTGCCTTGAAAAATCAGAAGGTAAATCAATGTTATGACAGAAATCCGCTTTTTGGCATTTTCTCAGCGAGAAACAGTCATTTTGTACCTGAAACACTGTAAGTGGTTTGGTGAGTCCAATAATGAAATGAGTCTCTCAAATCAACTACATAGACACCTTTCTCCAATTTTCTAACGTTTTCAATAGCTTGCCTTAAAAAATCAGAAGGTAAATCAATGTTATGACAGAAATCCGCTTTTTGGCCTTTTCTCAGCGAGAAACAGTCATTTTGTACCTGAAACACTGTAAGTGGTTTGGTGAGTCCAATAATGAAATGAGTCTCTCAAATCAACTACATAGACACCTTTCTCCAATTTTATGACGTTTTCAATAGCTTGCCTTGAAAAATCAGAAGGTAAATCAATGTTATGACAGAAATCCGCTTTTTGGCCTTTTCTCAGCGAGAAACAGTCATTTTGTACCTGAAACACTGTAAGTGGTTTGGTGAGTCCAATAATGAAATGAGTCTCTCAAATCAACTACATAGACACCTTTCTCCAATTTTATGACGTTTTCAATAGCTTGCCTTGAAAAATCAGAAGGTAAATCAATGTTATGACAGAAATCCGCTTTTTGGCATTTTCTCAGCGAGAAACAGTCATTTTGTACCTGAAACACTGTAAGTGGTTTGGTGAGTCCAATAATGAAATGAGTCTCTCAAATCAACTACATAGACACCTTTCTCCAATTTTCTAACGTTTTCAATAGCTTGCCTTAAAAAATCAGAAGGTAAATCAATGTTATGACAGAAATCCGCTTTTTGGCCTTTTCTCAGCGAGAAACAGTCATTTTGTACCTGAAACACTGTAAGTGGTTTGGTGAGTCCAATAATGAAATGAGTCTCTCAAATCAACTACATAGACACCTTTCTCCAATTTTATGACGTTTTCAATAGCTTGCCTTGAAAAATCAGAAGGTAAATCAATGTTATGACAGAAATCCGCTTTTTGGCATTTTCTCAGCGAGAAACAGTCATTTTGTACCTGAAACACTGTAAGTGGTTTGGTGAGTCCAATAATGAAATGAGTCTCTCAAATCAACTACATAGACTCCTTTTTCCAATTTTCTGACGTTTTCAATAGGTTGCCTTAAAAATTCAGAAGGTAAAACAATGTTATTACAGAAATCCGCTTTTTGGCATTTTCTCAGCGAGAAACAGTCACTTTGTACCTGAAACACTGTAAGTGGTTTGGTGAGTCCAATAATGAAATGAGTCTCTTAAATCAACTACATAGACACCTTTCTCCAATTTTCTAACGTTTTCAATAGCTTGCCTTGAAAAATCAGAAGGTAAATCAATGTTATGACAGAAATCCGCTTTTTGGCATTTTCTCAGCGAGAAACAGTCATTTTGTACCTGAAACACTGTAAGTGGTTTGGTGAGTCCAATAATGATATGAGTCTCTCAAATCAAACTACATAGACTCTTTTCTCCAATTTTCTGACGTTTTCAATAGCTTGCCTTAAAAAATCAGAAGGTAAATCAATGTTATGACAGAAATCCGCTTTTTGGCAGTTTCTCAGCGAGAAACAGTCATTTTGTACCTGAAACACTGTAAGTGGTTTGGTGGGTCCAATAATGAAATGAGTCTCTCACATCAACTACATAGACTCCTTTCTCCAATTTTCTGACGTTTTCAATAGCTTGCCTTTAAAAATCAGAAGGTAAATCAATGTTATGACAGAAATCCGCTTTTTGGCAGTTTCTCAGCGAGAAACAGTCATTTTGTACCTGAAACACTGTAAGTGGTTTGGTGAGTCCAATAATGAAATGAGTCCCTCAAATCAACTACATAGACTCCTTTCTCCAATTTTCTGACGTTTTCAATAGCTTGCCTTAAAAAATCAGAAGGTAAAACAATGTTATTACAGAAATCCGCTTTTTGGCATTTTCTCAGCGAGAAACGGTCATTTTGTACCTGAAACACTGTAAGTGGTTTGGTGAGTCCAATAATGAAATGAGTCCCTCAAATCAACTACATAGACTCCTTTCTCCAATTTTCTGACGTTTTCAATAGCTTGCCTTAAAAAATCAGAAGGTAAATCAATGTTATGACAGAAATCCGCTTTTTGGCATTTTCTCAGCGAGAAACAGTCATTTTGTACCTGAAACACTGTAAGTGGTTTGGTGAGTCCAATAATGAAATGAGTCTCTCAAATCAACTACATAGACTCCTTTTTCCAATTTTCTAACGTTTTAAATAGCTTGCCTTAAAAAATCAGAAGGTAAAACAATGTTATTACAGAAATCCGCTTTTTGGCAGTTTCTCAGCGAGAAACAGTCATTTTGTACCTGAAACACTGTAAGTGGTTTGGTGGGTCCAATAATGAAATGAGTCTCTCACATCAACTACATAGACTCCTTTCTCCAATTTTCTGACGTTTTCAATAGCTTGCCTTTAAAAATCAGAAGGTAAATCAATGTTATGACAGAAATCCGCTTTTTGGCAGTTTCTCAGCGAGAAACAGTCATTTTGTACCTGAAACACTGTAAGTGGTTTGGTGAGTCCAATAATGAAATGAGTCTCTCAAATCAACTACATAGACTCCTTTCTCCAATTTTATGACGTTTTCAATAGCTAGTTTGGTGAGTCCAATAATGAAATGAGTCTCTCAAATCAACTACATAGACACCTTTCTCCAATTTTCTAACGTTTTCAATAGCTTGCCTTAAAAAAATAAGAAGGTAAATCAATGTTATGACAGAAATCCGCTTTTTGGCAGTTTCTCAGCGAGAAACAGTCATTTTGTACCTGAAACACTGTAAGTGGTTTGGTGAGTCCAATAATGAAATGAGTCCCTCAAATCAACTACTTAGACTCCTTTCTCCAATTTTCTGACGTTTTCAATAGCTTGCCTTGAAAAATCAGAAGGTAAATCAATGTTATGACAGAAATCCGCTTTTTGGCATTTTCTCAGCGAGAAAGTCATTTTGTACCTGAAACACTGTAAGTGGTTTGGTGAGTCCAATAATGAAATGAGTCTCTCAAATCAACTACATAGACTCCTTTCTCAAATTTTCGGACGTTTTCAATAGCTTGCCTTAAAAAATCAGAAGGTAAATCAATGTTATGACAGAAATCCGCTTTTTGGCATATTCTCAGCGAGAAACAGTCATTTTGTACCTGAAACACTGTAAGTGGTTTGGTGAGTCCAATAATGAAATGAGTCTCTCAAATCAACTACATAGACTCCTTTCTCCAATTTTCTAACGTTTTCAATAGCTTGCCTTAAAAAATCAGAAGGTAAATCAATGTTATGACAGAAATCCGCTTTTTGGCATTTTCTCAGCGAGAAACAGTCATTTTGTACCTGAAACACTGTAAGTGGTTTGGTGAGTCCAATAATGAAATGAGTCTCTCAAATCAACTACATAGACTCCTTTCTCCAATTTTCTGACGTTTTCAATAGCTTGCCTTAAAAAATCAGAAGGTAAAACAATGTTATTACAGAAATCCGCTTTTTGGCATTTTCTCAGCGAGAAACGGTCATTTTGTACCTGAAACACTGTAAGTGGTTTGGTGAGTCCAATAATGAAATGAGTCTCTCAAATCAACTACATAGACTCCTTTCTCCAATTTTCTGACGTTTTCCATAGCTTGCCTTAAAAAATCAGAAGGTAAATCAATGTTATGACAGAAATCCGCTTTTTGGCAGTTTCTCAGCGAGAAACAGTCATTTTGTACCTGAAACACTGTAAGTGGTTTGGTGAGTCCAATAATGAAATGAGTCGCTCAAATCAACTACATAGACTTCTTTCTCCAATTTTCTGACGTTTTCAATAGCTTGCCTTAAAAAATCAGAAGGTAGGATTCTTAATAGGACTAGCTGTTAATATCCCTAAAATATATCAGCACGATAACTCCTATCGGACACGACTGTGGGGTGGAGTTTGGACAGGATCGCGGGGCACCACCAAATCTACACGTCATCAGTTGTGTGCCTTGTCTTCATCAGGTGTTTCGGCCTCTTAACACAATACACCCTCTTCCAAGGTTGGCCTGCCACAGGCTGATCAGACCTGGGTGTGTGTCATATGGTGGCACCCCGTGGTCATCAAACAGCCCATGTTGCATCCCTCCGTTTCAGCCACAGCCAGTGACTGCTCCGTTCGGCTGCTTTGGCAAGTTCTTTTATTGCCTTCCGCTGGGCCTGTCCTCTGATCCCAACTTCCTTCAGGAGCCGTGTGGTGGACCTGGCTACAAAGCCTCGGCAGCCAACCTCCACTGGCCACACCTTTACGTTCCATCCCCGCGCCTCAGCATCAGCTGCTAGGTTAGCATAACGCAGCCTTTTTCTTTCAAATGCTTCGTCGATGTTATCCTCCCACGGGACAGTCAGCTCCACAATGAAGACACGCCGGCAGGACTTGGACCAGAGGACCAAATCTGGGCGCAGGTTGGTTGCTGCGATTTCTGGCGGGAAAGTGAGCCTCTGGCTGAGGTCTACCCACATTTCCCAATCCCGGGCTGTGTTCAGTGGGCCTGAGTTTGGAGGTGATGGCTTGGTTCTCCGTTTCTCCCCTTGTCGGACGAATGTTGTCTTCCGTGGGAGGGTGGTCTGGGTTTTGAAAGGCATGGCGTTGATGGTGACCCTCTTGTCCTCAAGTTCGGCAGCCAAGCCCTTCAACCCTTGGTTATGGCGCCAGGTGTATCTTCCTTGAGTCAGGCTGGTCTTGCAACCCACCAGGATGTGTTTGAGGGTTGCTGGGGCTGCACACTGCAGGCAGGCTGGGTCCTCTCCATACCAGAGATGTAGGTTGGTTGGAGAGGGCAGGACATCATAAGTGGCTCTGATGATGAAGCTAAGCCTATTAGCCTCCATGCTCCACATCTCATTCCACGTGATTTTCCTCCTCTCCACACCCTCCCACCTCATCCAGCGTCCTTGCTGGGCTTGGGAGACTGCCTTGGCACACCTGGCTGCCTCCCCCTGGTTGCGCACCTCCTCAACCACCATGTGTCGCCGTTCAGACGGAGTAGCCTTTTGCCAAGCGGGTGTTGTTGCTTCCAGGCCAAGACCCCCTCTGCCATGTTGGACTCGTCCCACTATATCCCGGTGTCTGAGGATGGTCTTTGCCACTGCTACTGCTGCAGATGGTTTCCATTTCCTCCCTGTTGCCAGGTTTGGAGCCGCATCTCTGACGCATGGGTCCCGGGATTCTGTAAGAGTCATTTCCACCCTTGTTTTGGCACATTTGTACGGTTTGGAGAGTCCAATAATGAAATGAGTCTCTCAAATCAACTACATAGACACCTTTCTCCAATTTTCTAACGTTTTCAATAGCTTGCCTTAAAAAATCAGAAGGTAAATCAATGTTATGACAGAAATCCGCTTTTTGGCATTTTCTCAGCGAGAAACAGTCATTTTGTACCTGAAACACTGTAAGTGGTTTGGTGAGTCCAATAATGAAATGAGTCTCTCAAATCAACTACATAGACTCCTTTCTCCAATTTTCTAACGTTTTCACGAGCTTGCCTTGAAAAATCAGAAGGTAAATCAATGTTATGACAGAAATCCGCTTTTTGGCATTTTCTCAGCGAGAAACAGTCATTTTGTACCTGAAACACTGTAAGTGGTTTGGTGAGTCCAATAATGAAATGAGTCTCTCAAATCAACTACATAGACTCCTTTCTCCAATTTTATGACGTTTTCAATAGCTTGCCTTGAAAAATCAGAAGGTAAATCAATGTTATGACAGAAATCCGCTTTTTGGTATTTTCTCAGCGAGAAACAGTCATTTTGTACCTGAAACACTGTAAGCGGTTTGGAGAGTCCAATAATGAAATGAGTCTCTCAAATCAACTACATAGACACCTTTCTCCAATTTTCTAACGTTTTCAATAGCTTGCCTTAAAAAATCAGAAGGTAAATCAATGTTATGACAGAAATCCGCTTTTTGGCATTTTCTCAGCGAGAAACAGTCATTTTGTACCTGAAACACTGTAAGTGGTTTGGTGAGTCCAATAATGAAATGAGTCTCTCAAATCAACTACATAGACTCCTTTCTCCAATTTTCTAACGTTTTCAATAGCTTTCCTTGAAAAATCAGAAGGTAAATCAATGTTATGACAGAAATCCGCTTTTTGGCATTTTCTCAGCGAGAAACAGTCATTTTGTACCTGAAACACTGTAAGTGGTTTGGTGAGTCCAATAATGAAATGAGTCTCTCAAATCAACTACATAGACTCCTTTCTCCAATTTTATGACGTTTTCAATAGCTTGCCTTGAAAAATCAGAAGGTAAATCAATGTTATGACAGAAATCCGCTTTTTGGCATTTTCTCAGCGAGAAACAGTCATTTTGTACCTGAAACACTGTAAGTGGTTTGGTGAGTCCAATAATGAAATGAGTCTCTCAAATCAACTTGATAGACACCTTTCTCCAATTTTCTAACGTTTTCAATAGCTTGCCTTAAAAAAATAAGAAGGTAAATCAATGTTATGACAGAAATCCGCTTTTTGGCATTTTCTCAGCGAGAAACAGTCATTTTGTACCTGAAACACTGTAAGCGGTTTGGAGAGTCCAATAATGAAATGAGTCTCTCAAATCAACTACATAGACACCTTTCTCCAATTTTCTAACGTTTTCAATAGCTTGCCTTAAAAAATCAGAAGGTAAATCAATGTTATGACAGAAATCCGCTTCTTGGCATTTTCTCAGCGAGAAACAGTCATTTTGTACCTGAAACACTGTAAGTGGTTTGGTGAGTCCAATAATGAAATGAGTCTCTCAAATAAACTACATAGACTCCTTTCTCCAATTTTCCGACATTTTCAATAGCTTGCCTTGAAAAATCAGAAGGTAAATCAATGTTATGACACAAATCCGCTTTTTGGCATTTTCTCAGCGAGAAACAGTCATTTTGTACCTGAAACACTGTAAGTGGTTTGGTGAGTCCAATAATGAAATGAGTCCCTCAAATCAACTACATAGACACCTTTCTCCAATTTCCCAACGTTTTCAATAGCTTGCCTTAAAAAATCAGAAGGTAAATCAATGTTATGACAGAAATCCGCTTTTTGGCATTTTCTCAGCGAGAAACAGTCATTTTGTACCTGAAACACTGTAAGTGGTTTGGTGAGTCCAATAATGAAATGAGTCTCTCAAATCAACTACATAGACTCCTTTCTCCAATTTTATGACGTTTTCAATAGCTTGCCTTGAAAAATCAGAAGGTAAATCAATGTTATGACAGAAATCCGCTTTTTGGCATTTTCTCAGCGAGAAACAGTCATTTTGTACCTGAAACACTGTAAGTGGTTTGGTGAGTCCAATAATGAAATGAGTCTCTCAAATCAACTACATAGACACCTTTCTCCAATTTTCTAACGTTTTCAATAGCTTGCCTTATAAAATAAGAAGGTAAATCAATGTTATGACAGAAATCCGCTTTTTGGTATTTTCTCAGCGAGAAACAGTCATTTTGTACCTGAAACACTGTAAGCGGTTTGGAGAGTCCAATAATG
This sequence comes from Cololabis saira, assembly GCF_033807715.1. Classification (NCBI taxonomy): domain Eukaryota; kingdom Metazoa; phylum Chordata; class Actinopteri; order Beloniformes; family Belonidae; genus Cololabis; species Cololabis saira. The sequence continues at coordinate 263,531 of NW_026906217.1, forward strand.
AAATGAGTCTCTCAAATCAACTACATAGACACCTTTCTCCAATTTTCTAACGTTTTCAATAGCTTGCCTTAAAAAATCAGAAGGTAAATCAATGTTATGACAGAAATCCGCTTTTTGGCATTTTCTCAGCGAGAAACAGTCATTTTGTACCTGAAACACTGTAAGTGGTTTGGTGAGTCCAATAATGAAATGAGTCTCTCAAATCAACTACATAGACTCCTTTCTCCAATTTTCTAACGTTTTCAATAGCTTGCCTTGAAAAATCAGAAGGTAAATCAATGTTATGACAGAAATCCGCTTTTTGGCATTTTCTCAGCGAGAAACAGTCATTTTGTACCTGAAACACTGTAAGTGGTTTGGTGAGTCCAATAATGAAATGAGTCTCTCAAATCAACTACATAGACTCATTTCTCCAATTTTATGACGTTTTCAATAGCTTGCCTTGAAAAATCAGAAGGTAAATCAATGTTATGACAGAAATCCGCTTTTTGGCAGTTTCTCAGCGAGAAACAGTCATTTTGTACCTGAAACACTGTAAGTGGTTTGGTGAGTCCAATAATGAAATGAGTCTCTCAAATCAACTACATAGACACCTTTCTCCAATTTTCTAACGTTTTCAATAGCTTGCCTTAAAAAAATAAGAAGGTAAATCAATGTTATGACAGAAATCCGCTTTTTGGCATTTTCTCAGCGAGAAACAGTCATTTTGTACCTGAAACACTGTAAGTGGTTTGGTGAGTCCAATAATGAAATGAGTCTCTCAAATCAACTACATAGACTCCTTTCTCCAATTTTATGACGTTTTCAATAGCTTGCCTTGAAAAATCAGAAGGTAAATCAATGTTATGACAGAAATCCGCTTTTTGGCATTTTCTCAGCGAGAAACAGTCATTTTGTACCTGAAACACTGTAAGTGGTTTGGTGAGTCCAATAATGAAATGAGTCTCTCAAATCAACTACATAGACACCTTTCTCCAATTTTCTAACGTTTTCAATAGCTTGCCTTAAAAAAATAAGAAGGTAAATCAATGTTATGACAGAAATCCGCTTTTTGGCATTTTCTCAGCGAGGAACAGTCATTTTGTACCTGAAACACTGTAAGCGGTTTGGAGAGTCCAATAATGAAATGAGTCCCTCAAATCAACTACATAGACACCGTTCTCCAATTTTCTAACGTTTTCAATAGCTTGCCTTAAAAAATCAGAAGGTAAATCAATGTTATGACAGAAATCCGCTTCTTGGCATTTTCTCAGCGAGAAACAGTCATTTTGTACCTGAAACACTGTAAGTGGTTTGGTGAGTCCAATAATGAAATGAGTCTCTCAAATCAACTACATAGACTCCTTTCTCCAATTTTATGACGTTTTCAATAGCTTGCCTTGAAAAATCAGAAGGTAAATCAATGTTATGACAGAAATCCGCTTTTTGGCATTTTCTCAGCGAGAAACAGTCATTTTGGACCTGAAACACTGTAAGTGGTTTGGTGAGTCCAATAATGAAATGAGTCTCTCAAATGAACTACATAGACACCTTTCTCCAATGTTCTAACGTTTTCAATAGCTTGCCTTAAAAAATCAGAAGGTAAATCAATGTTATGACAGAAATCCGCTTTTTGGCATTTTCTCAGCGAGAAACAGTCATTTTGTACCTGAAACACTGTAAGTGGTTTGGTGAGTCCAATAATGAAATGAGTCTCTCAAATCAACTACATAGACTCCTTTCTCCAATTTTATGACGTTTTCAATAGCTTGCCTTGAAAAATCAGAAGGTAAATCAATGTTATGACAGAAATCCGCTTTTTGGCATTTTCTCAGCGAGAAACAGTCATTTTGTACCTGAAACACTGTAAGTGGTTTGGTGAGTCCAATAATGAAATGAGTCTCTCAAATCAACTACATAGACTCCTTTCTCCAATTTTCCGACATTTTCAATAGCTTGCCATGAAAAATCAGAAGGTAAATCAATGTTATGACAGAAATCCGCTTTTTGGCATTTTCTCAGCGAGAAACAGTCATTTTGTACCTGAAACACTGTAAGTGGTTTGGTGAGTCCAATAATGAAATGAGTCCCTCAAATCAACTACATAGACACCTTTCTCCAATTTTCCAACGTTTTCAATAGCTTGCCTTAAAAAATCAGAAGGTAAATCAATGTTATGACAGAAATCCGCTTTTTGGCATTTTCTCAGCGAGAAACAGTCATTTTGTACCTGAAACACTGTAAGTGGTTTGGTGAGTCCAATAATGAAATGAGTCCCTCAAATCAACTACATAGACACCTTTCTCCAATTTTCCAACGTTTTCAATAGCTTGCCTTAAAAAATCAGAAGGTAAATCAATGTTATGACAGAAATCCGCTTTTTGGCATTTTCTCAGCGAGAAACAGTCATTTTGTACCTGAAACACTGTAAGTGGTTTGGTGAGTCCAATAATGAAATGAGTCTCTCAAATCAACTACATAGACTCCTTTCTCCAATTTTCTAACGTTTTCAATAGCTTGCCTTAAAAAATCAGAAGGTAAATCAATGTTATGACAGAAATCCGCTTTTTGGCATTTTCTCAGCGAGAAACAGTCATTTTGTACCTGAAACACTGTAAGTGGTTTGGTGAGTCCAATAATGAAATGAGTCTCTCAAATCAACTACATAGACTCCTTTCTCCAATTTTATGACGTTTTCAATAGCTTGCCTTGAAATATCAGAAGGTAAATCAATGTTATGACAGAAATCCGCTTTTTGGCATTTTCTCAGCGAGAAACAGTCATTTTGTACCTGAAACACTGTAAGTGGTTTGGTGAGTCCAATAATGAAATGAGTCTCTCAAATCAAGTACATAGACACCTTTCTCCAATTTTCTAACGTTTTCAATAGCTTGCCTTTGAAAATCAGAAGGTAAATCAATGTTATGACAGAAATCCGCTTTTTGGCATTTTCTCAGCGAGAAACAGTCATTTTGTACCTGAAACACTGTAAGTGGTTTGGTGAGTCCAATAATGAAATGAGTCCCTCAAATCAACTACATAGACACCTTTCTCCAATTTTCCAACGTTTTCAATAGCTTGCCTTAAAAAATCAGAAGGTAAATCAATGTTATGACAGAAATCCGCTTTTTGGCATTTTCTCAGCGAGAAACAGTCATTTTGTACCTGAAACACTGTAAGTGGTTTGGTGAGTCCAATAATGAAATTAGTCTCTCAAATCAACTACATAGACTCCTTTATCCAATTTTCTAACGTTTTCAATAGCTTGCCTTAAAAAATCAGAAGGTAAATCAATGTTATGACAGAAATCCGCTTTTTGGCATTTTCTCAGCGAGAAACAGTCATTTTGTACCTGAAACACTGTAAGTGGTTTGGTGAGTCCAATAATGAAATGAGTCCCTCAAATCAACTACATAGACACCTTTCTCCAATTTTCCAACGTTTTCAATAGCTTGCCTTAAAAAATCAGAAGGTAAATCAATGTTATGACAGAAATCCGCTTTTTGGCATTTTCTCAGCGAGAAACAGTCATTTTGTACCTGAAACACTGTAAGTGGTTTGGTGAGTCCAATAATGAAATGAGTCCCTCAAATCAACTACATAGACACCTTTCTCCAATTTTCCAACGTTTTCAATAGCTTGCCTTAAAAAATCAGAAGGTAAATCAATGTTATGACAGAAATCCGCTTTTTGGCATTTTCTCAGCGAGAAACAGTCATTTTGTACCTGAAACACTGTAAGTGGTTTGGTGAGTCCAATAATGAAATGAGTCTCTCAAATCAACTACATAGACTCCTTTCTCCAATTTTCTAACGTTTTCAATAGCTTGCCTTAAAAAATCAGAAGGTAAATCAATGTTATGACAGAAATCCGCTTTTTGGCATTTTCTCAGCGAGAAACAGTCATTTTGTACCTGAAACACTGTAAGTGGTTTGGTGAGTCCAATAATGAAATGAGTCTCTCAAATCAACTACATAGACTCCTTTCTCCAATTTTATGACGTTTTCAATAGCTTGCCTTGAAATATCAGAAGGTAAATCAATGTTATGACAGAAATCCGCTTTTTGGCATTTTCTCAGCGAGAAACAGTCATTTTGTACCTGAAACACTGTAAGTGGTTTGGTGAGTCCAATAATGAAATGAGTCTCTCAAATCAAGTACATAGACACCTTTCTCCAATTTTCTAACGTTTTCAATAGCTTGCCTTTAAAAATCAGAAGGTAAATCAATGTTATGACAGAAATCCGCTTTTTGGCATTTTCTCAGCGAGAAACAGTCATTTTGTACCTGAAACACTGTAAGTGGTTTGGTGAGTCCAATAATGAAATGAGTCCCTCAAATCAACTACATAGACACCTTTCTCCAATTTTCCAACGTTTTCAATAGCTTGCCTTAAAAAATCAGAAGGTAAATCAATGTTATGACAGAAATCCGCTTTTTGGCATTTTCTCAGCGAGAAACAGTCATTTTGTACCTGAAACACTGTAAGTGGTTTGGTGAGTCCAATAATGAAATTAGTCTCTCAAATCAACTACATAGACTCCTTTATCCAATTTTCTAACGTTTTCAATAGCTTGCCTTAAAAAATCAGAAGGTAAATCAATGTTATGACAGAAATCCGCTTTTTGGCATTTTCTCAGCGAGAAACAGTCATTTTGTACCTGAAACACTGTAAGTGGTTTGGTGAGTCCAATAATGAAATGAGTCTCTCAAATCAACTACATAGACTCCTTTCTCCAATTTTATGACGTTTTCAATAGCTTGCCTTGAAAAATCAGAAGGTAAATCAATGTTATGACAGAAATCCGCTTTTTGGCATTTTCTCAGCGAGAAACAGTCATTTTGTACCTGAAACACTGTAAAGTGGTTTGGTGAGTCCAATAATGAAATGAGTCTCTCAAATCAACTACATAGACACCTTTCTCCAATTTTCTAACGTTTTCAATAGCTTGCCTTAAAAAATAAGAAGGTAAATCAATGTTATGACAGAAATCCGCTTTTTGGCATTTTCTCAGCGAGAAACAGTCATTTTGTACCTGAAACACTGTAAGTGGTTTGGTGAGTCCAATAATGAAATGAGTCCCTCAAATCAACTACATAGACACCTTTCTCCAATTTTCCAACGTTTTCAATAGCTTGCCTTAAAAAATCAGAAGGTAAATCAATGTTATGACAGAAATCCGCTTTTTGGCATTTTCTCAGCGAGAAACAGTCATTTTGTACCTGAAACACTGTAAGTGGTTTGGTGAGTCCAATAATGAAATGAGTCCCTCAAATCAACTACATAGACACCTTTCTCCAATTTTCCAACGTTTTCAATAGCTTGCCTTAAAAAATCAGAAGGTAAATCAATGTTATGACAGAAATCCGCTTTTTGGCATTTTCTCAGCGAGAAACAGTCATTTTGTACCTGAAACACTGTAAGTGGTTTGGTGAGTCCAATAATGAAATGAGTCTCTCAAATCAACTACATAGACTCCTTTCTCCAATTTTCTAACGTTTTCAATAGCTTGCCTTAAAAAATCAGAAGGTAAATCAATGTTATGACAGAAATCCGCTTTTTGGCATTTTCTCAGCGAGAAACAGTCATTTTGTACCTGAAACACTGTAAGTGGTTTGGTGAGTCCAATAATGAAATGAGTCTCTCAAATCAACTACATAGACTCCTTTCTCCAATTTTATGACGTTTTCAATAGCTTGCCTTGAAATATCAGAAGGTAAATCAATGTTATGACAGAAATCCGCTTTTTGGCATTTTCTCAGCGAGAAACAGTCATTTTGTACCTGAAACACTGTAAGTGGTTTGGTGAGTCCAATAATGAAATGAGTCTCTCAAATCAAGTACATAGACACCTTTCTCCAATTTTCTAACGTTTTCAATAGCTTGCCTTTAAAAATCAGAAGGTAAATCAATGTTATGACAGAAATCCGCTTTTTGGCATTTTCTCAGCGAGAAACAGTCATTTTGTACCTGAAACACTGTAAGTGGTTTGGTGAGTCCAATAATGAAATGAGTCCCTCAAATCAACTACATAGACACCTTTCTCCAATTTTCCAACGTTTTCAATAGCTTGCCTTAAAAAATCAGAAGGTAAATCAATGTTATGACAGAAATCCGCTTTTTGGCATTTTCTCAGCGAGAAACAGTCATTTTGTACCTGAAACACTGTAAGTGGTTTGGTGAGTCCAATAATGAAATTAGTCTCTCAAATCAACTACATAGACTCCTTTATCCAATTTTCTAACGTTTTCAATAGCTTGCCTTAAAAAATCAGAAGGTAAATCAATGTTATGACAGAAATCCGCTTTTTGGCATTTTCTCAGCGAGAAACAGTCATTTTGTACCTGAAACACTGTAAGTGGTTTGGTGAGTCCAATAATGAAATGAGTCTCTCAAATCAACTACATAGACTCCTTTCTCCAATTTTATGACGTTTTCAATAGCTTGCCTTGAAAAATCAGAAGGTAAATCAATGTTATGACAGAAATCCGCTTTTTGGCATTTTCTCAGCGAGAAACAGTCATTTTGTACCTGAAACACTGTAAAGTGGTTTGGTGAGTCCAATAATGAAATGAGTCTCTCAAATCAACTACATAGACACCTTTCTCCAATTTTCTAACGTTTTCAATAGCTTGCCTTAAAAAATAAGAAGGTAAATCAATGTTATGACAGAAATCCGCTTTTTGGCATTTTCTCAGCGAGAAACAGTCATTTTGTACCTGAAACACTGTAAGTGGTTTGGTGAGTCCAATAATGAAATGAGTCTCTCAAATCAACTACATAGACTCCTTTCTCCAATTTTATGACGTTTTCAATAGCTTGCCTTGAAAAATCAGAAGGTAAATCAATGTTATGACAGAAATCCGCTTTTTGGCATTTTCTCAGCGAGAAACAGTCATTTTGTACCTGAAACACTGTAAGTGGTTTGGTGAGTCCAATAATGAAATGAGTCTCTCAAATCAACTACATAGACTCCTTTCTCCAATTTTCCGACATTTTCAATAGCTTGCCATGAAAAATCAGAAGGTAAATCAATGTTATGACAGAAATCCGCTTTTTGGCATTTTCTCAGCGAGAAACAGTCATTTTGTACCTGAAACACTGTAAGTGGTTTGGTGAGTCCAATAATGAAATGAGTCCCTCAAATCAACTACATAGACACCTTTCTCCAATTTTCCAACGTTTTCAATAGCTTGCCTTAAAAAATCAGAAGGTAAATCAATGTTATGACAGAAATCCGCTTTTTGGCATTTTCTCAGCGAGAAACAGTCATTTTGTACCTGAAACACTGTAAGTGGTTTGGTGAGTCCAATAATGAAATGAGTCCCTCAAATCAACTACATAGACACCTTTCTCCAATTTTCCAACGTTTTCAATAGCTTGCCTTAAAAAATCAGAAGGTAAATCAATGTTATGACAGAAATCCGCTTTTTGGCATTTTCTCAGCGAGAAACAGTCATTTTGTACCTGAAACACTGTAAGTGGTTTGGTGAGTCCAATAATGAAATGAGTCTCTCAAATCAACTACATAGACTCCTTTCTCCAATTTTCTAACGTTTTCAATAGCTTGCCTTAAAAAATCAGAAGGTAAATCAATGTTATGACAGAAATCCGCTTTTTGGCATTTTCTCAGCGAGAAACAGTCATTTTGTACCTGAAACACTGTAAGTGGTTTGGTGAGTCCAATAATGAAATGAGTCTCTCAAATCAACTACATAGACTCCTTTCTCCAATTTTATGACGTTTTCAATAGCTTGCCTTGAAATATCAGAAGGTAAATCAATGTTATGACAGAAATCCGCTTTTTGGCATTTTCTCAGCGAGAAACAGTCATTTTGTACCTGAAACACTGTAAGTGGTTTGGTGAGTCCAATAATGAAATGAGTCTCTCAAATCAAGTACATAGACACCTTTCTCCAATTTTCTAACGTTTTCAATAGCTTGCCTTTGAAAATCAGAAGGTAAATCAATGTTATGACAGAAATCCGCTTTTTGGCATTTTCTCAGCGAGAAACAGTCATTTTGTACCTGAAACACTGTAAGTGGTTTGGTGAGTCCAATAATGAAATGAGTCCCTCAAATCAACTACATAGACACCTTTCTCCAATTTTCCAACGTTTTCAATAGCTTGCCTTAAAAAATCAGAAGGTAAATCAATGTTATGACAGAAATCCGCTTTTTGGCATTTTCTCAGCGAGAAACAGTCATTTTGTACCTGAAACACTGTAAGTGGTTTGGTGAGTCCAATAATGAAATTAGTCTCTCAAATCAACTACATAGACTCCTTTATCCAATTTTCTAACGTTTTCAATAGCTTGCCTTAAAAAATCAGAAGGTAAATCAATGTTATGACAGAAATCCGCTTTTTGGCATTTTCTCAGCGAGAAACAGTCATTTTGTACCTGAAACACTGTAAGTGGTTTGGTGAGTCCAATAATGAAATGAGTCCCTCAAATCAACTACATAGACACCTTTCTCCAATTTTCCAACGTTTTCAATAGCTTGCCTTAAAAAATCAGAAGGTAAATCAATGTTATGACAGAAATCCGCTTTTTGGCATTTTCTCAGCGAGAAACAGTCATTTTGTACCTGAAACACTGTAAGTGGTTTGGTGAGTCCAATAATGAAATGAGTCCCTCAAATCAACTACATAGACACCTTTCTCCAATTTTCCAACGTTTTCAATAGCTTGCCTTAAAAAATCAGAAGGTAAATCAATGTTATGACAGAAATCCGCTTTTTGGCATTTTCTCAGCGAGAAACAGTCATTTTGTACCTGAAACACTGTAAGTGGTTTGGTGAGTCCAATAATGAAATGAGTCTCTCAAATCAACTACATAGACTCCTTTCTCCAATTTTCTAACGTTTTCAATAGCTTGCCTTAAAAAATCAGAAGGTAAATCAATGTTATGACAGAAATCCGCTTTTTGGCATTTTCTCAGCGAGAAACAGTCATTTTGTACCTGAAACACTGTAAGTGGTTTGGTGAGTCCAATAATGAAATGAGTCTCTCAAATCAACTACATAGACTCCTTTCTCCAATTTTATGACGTTTTCAATAGCTTGCCTTGAAATATCAGAAGGTAAATCAATGTTATGACAGAAATCCGCTTTTTGGCATTTTCTCAGCGAGAAACAGTCATTTTGTACCTGAAACACTGTAAGTGGTTTGGTGAGTCCAATAATGAAATGAGTCTCTCAAATCAAGTACATAGACACCTTTCTCCAATTTTCTAACGTTTTCAATAGCTTGCCTTTAAAAATCAGAAGGTAAATCAATGTTATGACAGAAATCCGCTTTTTGGCATTTTCTCAGCGAGAAACAGTCATTTTGTACCTGAAACACTGTAAGTGGTTTGGTGAGTCCAATAATGAAATGAGTCCCTCAAATCAACTACATAGACACCTTTCTCCAATTTTCCAACGTTTTCAATAGCTTGCCTTAAAAAATCAGAAGGTAAATCAATGTTATGACAGAAATCCGCTTTTTGGCATTTTCTCAGCGAGAAACAGTCATTTTGTACCTGAAACACTGTAAGTGGTTTGGTGAGTCCAATAATGAAATTAGTCTCTCAAATCAACTACATAGACTCCTTTATCCAATTTTCTAACGTTTTCAATAGCTTGCCTTAAAAAATCAGAAGGTAAATCAATGTTATGACAGAAATCCGCTTTTTGGCATTTTCTCAGCGAGAAACAGTCATTTTGTACCTGAAACACTGTAAGTGGTTTGGTGAGTCCAATAATGAAATGAGTCTCTCAAATCAACTACATAGACTCCTTTCTCCAATTTTATGACGTTTTCAATAGCTTGCCTTGAAAAATCAGAAGGTAAATCAATGTTATGACAGAAATCCGCTTTTTGGCATTTTCTCAGCGAGAAACAGTCATTTTGTACCTGAAACACTGTAAAGTGGTTTGGTGAGTCCAATAATGAAATGAGTCTCTCAAATCAAGTACATAGACACCTTTCTCCAATTTTCTAACGTTTTCAATAGCTTGCCTTTAAAAATCAGAAGGTAAATCAATGTTATGACAGAAATCCGCTTTTTGGCATTTTCTCAGCGAGAAACAGTCATTTTGTACCTGAAACACTGTAAGTGGTTTGGTGAGTCCAATAATGAAATGAGTCCCTCAAATCAACTACATAGACACCTTTCTCCAATTTTCCAACGTTTTCAATAGCTTGCCTTAAAAAATCAGAAGGTAAATCAATGTTATGACAGAAATCCGCTTTTTGGCATTTTCTCAGCGAGAAACAGTCATTTTGTACCTGAAACACTGTAAGTGGTTTGGTGAGTCCAATAATGAAATTAGTCTCTCAAATCAACTACATAGACTCCTTTATCCAATTTTCTAACGTTTTCAATAGCTTGCCTTAAAAAATCAGAAGGTAAATCAATGTTATGACAGAAATCCGCTTTTTGGCATTTTCTCAGCGAGAAACAGTCATTTTGTACCTGAAACACTGTAAGTGGTTTGGTGAGTCCAATAATGAAATGAGTCTCTCAAATCAACTACATAGACTCCTTTCTCCAATTTTATGACGTTTTCAATAGCTTGCCTTGAAAAATCAGAAGGTAAATCAATGTTATGACAGAAATCCGCTTTTTGGCATTTTCTCAGCGAGAAACAGTCATTTTGTACCTGAAACACTGTAAAGTGGTTTGGTGAGTCCAATAATGAAATGAGTCTCTCAAATCAACTACATAGACACCTTTCTCCAATTTTCTAACGTTTTCAATAGCTTGCCTTAAAAAATAAGAAGGTAAATCAATGTTATGACAGAAATCCGCTTTTTGGCATTTTCTCAGCGAGAAACAGTCATTTTGTACCTGAAACACTGTAAGTGGTTTGGTGAGTCCAATAATGAAATGAGTCTCTCAAATCAACTACATAGACTCCTTTCTCCAATTTTATGACGTTTTCAATAGCTTGCCTTGAAAAATCAGAAGGTAAATCAATGTTATGACAGAAATCCGCTTTTTGGCATTTTCTCAGCGAGAAACAGTCATTTTGTACCTGAAACACTGTAAGTGGTTTGGTGAGTCCAATAATGAAATGAGTCTCTCAAATCAACTACATAGACTCCTTTCTCCAATTTTATGACGTTTTCAATAGCTTGCCTTGAAAAATCAGAAGGTAAATCAATGTTATGACAGAAATCCGCTTTTTGGCATTTTCTCAGCGAGAAACAGTCATTTTGTACCTGAAACACTGTAAAGTGGTTTGGTGAGTCCAATAATGAAATGAGTCTCTCAAATCAACTACATAGACACCTTTCTCCAATTTTCTAACGTTTTCAATAGCTTGCCTTAAAAAATAAGAAGGTAAATCAATGTTATGACAGAAATCCGCTTTTTGGCATTTTCTCAGCGAGAAACAGTCATTTTGTACCTGAAACACTGTAAGTGGTTTGGTGAGTCCAATAATGAAATGAGTCTCTCAAATCAACTACATAGACTCCTTTCTCCAATTTTATGACGTTTTCAATAGCTTGCCTTGAAAAATCAGAAGGTAAATCAATGTTATGACAGAAATCCGCTTTTTGGCATTTTCTCAGCGAGAAACAGTCATTTTGTACCTGAAACACTGTAAGTGGTTTGGTGAGTCCAATAATGAAATGAGTCTCTCAAATCAACTACATAGACACCTTTCTCCAATTTTCTAACGTTTTCAATAGCTTGCCTTATAAAATAAGAAGGTAAATCAATGTTATGACAGAAATCCGCTTTTTGGTATTTTCTCAGCGAGAAACAGTCATTTTGTACCTGAAACACTGTAAGTGGTTTGGTGAGTCCAATAATGAAATGAGTCCCTCAAATCAACTACATAGACACCTTTCTCCAATTTTCCAACGTTTTCAATAGCTTGCCTTAAAAAATCAGAAGGTAAATCAATGTTATGACAGAAATCCGCTTTTTGGCATTTTCTCAGCGAGAAACAGTCATTTTGTACCTGAAACACTGTAAGTGGTTTGGTGAGTCCAATAATGAAATGAGTCTCTCAAATCAACTACATAGACTCCTTTCTCCAATTTTCTAACGTTTTCAATAGCTTGCCTTAAAAAATCAGAAGGTAAATCAATGTTATGACAGAAATCCGCTTTTTGGCATTTTCTCAGCGAGAAACAGTCATTTTGTACCTGAAACACTGTAAGTGGTTTGGTGAGTCCAATAATGAAATGAGTCTCTCAAATCAACTACATAGACTCCTTTCTCCAATTTTATGACGTTTTCAATAGCTTGCCTTGAAATATCAGAAGGTAAATCAATGTTATGACAGAAATCCGCTTTTTGGCATTTTCTCAGCGAGAAACAGTCATTTTGTACCTGAAACACTGTAAGTGGTTTGGTGAGTCCAATAATGAAATGAGTCTCTCAAATCAAGTACATAGACACCTTTCTCCAATTTTCTAACGTTTTCAATAGCTTGCCTTTGAAAATCAGAAGGTAAATCAATGTTATGACAGAAATCCGCTTTTTGGCATTTTCTCAGCGAGAAACAGTCATTTTGTACCTGAAACACTGTAAGTGGTTTGGTGAGTCCAATAATGAAATGAGTCCCTCAAATCAACTACATAGACACCTTTCTCCAATTTTCCAACGTTTTCAATAGCTTGCCTTAAAAAATCAGAAGGTAAATCAATGTTATGACAGAAATCCGCTTTTTGGCATTTTCTCAGCGAGAAACAGTCATTTTGTACCTGAAACACTGTAAGTGGTTTGGTGAGTCCAATAATGAAATTAGTCTCTCAAATCAACTACATAGACTCCTTTATCCAATTTTCTAACGTTTTCAATAGCTTGCCTTAAAAAATCAGAAGGTAAATCAATGTTATGACAGAAATCCGCTTTTTGGCATTTTCTCAGCGAGAAACAGTCATTTTGTACCTGAAACACTGTAAGTGGTTTGGTGAGTCCAATAATGAAATGAGTCCCTCAAATCAACTACATAGACACCTTTCTCCAATTTTCCAACGTTTTCAATAGCTTGCCTTAAAAAATCAGAAGGTAAATCAATGTTATGACAGAAATCCGCTTTTTGGCATTTTCTCAGCGAGAAACAGTCATTTTGTACCTGAAACACTGTAAGTGGTTTGGTGAGTCCAATAATGAAATGAGTCCCTCAAATCAACTACATAGACACCTTTCTCCAATTTTCCAACGTTTTCAATAGCTTGCCTTAAAAAATCAGAAGGTAAATCAATGTTATGACAGAAATCCGCTTTTTGGCATTTTCTCAGCGAGAAACAGTCATTTTGTACCTGAAACACTGTAAGTGGTTTGGTGAGTCCAATAATGAAATGAGTCTCTCAAATCAACTACATAGACTCCTTTCTCCAATTTTCTAACGTTTTCAATAGCTTGCCTTAAAAAATCAGAAGGTAAATCAATGTTATGACAGAAATCCGCTTTTTGGCATTTTCTCAGCGAGAAACAGTCATTTTGTACCTGAAACACTGTAAGTGGTTTGGTGAGTCCAATAATGAAATGAGTCTCTCAAATCAACTACATAGACTCCTTTCTCCAATTTTATGACGTTTTCAATAGCTTGCCTTGAAATATCAGAAGGTAAATCAATGTTATGACAGAAATCCGCTTTTTGGCATTTTCTCAGCGAGAAACAGTCATTTTGTACCTGAAACACTGTAAGTGGTTTGGTGAGTCCAATAATGAAATGAGTCTCTCAAATCAAGTACATAGACACCTTTCTCCAATTTTCTAACGTTTTCAATAGCTTGCCTTTAAAAATCAGAAGGTAAATCAATGTTATGACAGAAATCCGCTTTTTGGCATTTTCTCAGCGAGAAACAGTCATTTTGTACCTGAAACACTGTAAGTGGTTTGGTGAGTCCAATAATGAAATGAGTCCCTCAAATCAACTACATAGACACCTTTCTCCAATTTTCCAACGTTTTCAATAGCTTGCCTTAAAAAATCAGAAGGTAAATCAATGTTATGACAGAAATCCGCTTTTTGGCATTTTCTCAGCGAGAAACAGTCATTTTGTACCTGAAACACTGTAAGTGGTTTGGTGAGTCCAATAATGAAATTAGTCTCTCAAATCAACTACATAGACTCCTTTATCCAATTTTCTAACGTTTTCAATAGCTTGCCTTAAAAAATCAGAAGGTAAATCAATGTTATGACAGAAATCCGCTTTTTGGCATTTTCTCAGCGAGAAACAGTCATTTTGTACCTGAAACACTGTAAGTGGTTTGGTGAGTCCAATAATGAAATGAGTCTCTCAAATCAACTACATAGACTCCTTTCTCCAATTTTATGACGTTTTCAATAGCTTGCCTTGAAAAATCAGAAGGTAAATCAATGTTATGACAGAAATCCGCTTTTTGGCATTTTCTCAGCGAGAAACAGTCATTTTGTACCTGAAACACTGTAAAGTGGTTTGGTGAGTCCAATAATGAAATGAGTCTCTCAAATCAACTACATAGACACCTTTCTCCAATTTTCTAACGTTTTCAATAGCTTGCCTTAAAAAATAAGAAGGTAAATCAATGTTATGACAGAAATCCGCTTTTTGGCATTTTCTCAGCGAGAAACAGTCATTTTGTACCTGAAACACTGTAAGTGGTTTGGTGAGTCCAATAATGAAATGAGTCTCTCAAATCAACTACATAGACTCCTTTCTCCAATTTTATGACGTTTTCAATAGCTTGCCTTGAAAAATCAGAAGGTAAATCAATGTTATGACAGAAATCCGCTTTTTGGCATTTTCTCAGCGAGAAACAGTCATTTTGTACCTGAAACACTGTAAGTGGTTTGGTGAGTCCAATAATGAAATGAGTCTCTCAAATCAACTACATAGACTCCTTTCTCCAATTTTATGACGTTTTCAATAGCTTGCCTTGAAAAATCAGAAGGTAAATCAATGTTATGACAGAAATCCGCTTTTTGGCATTTTCTCAGCGAGAAACAGTCATTTTGTACCTGAAACACTGTAAAGTGGTTTGGTGAGTCCAATAATGAAATGAGTCTCTCAAATCAACTACATAGACACCTTTCTCCAATTTTCCAACGTTTTCAATAGCTTGCCTTAAAAAATAAGAAGGTAAATCAATGTTATGACAGAAATCCGCTTTTTGGCATTTTCTCAGCGAGAAACAGTCATTTTGTACCTGAAACACTGTAAGTGGTTTGGTGAGTCCAATAATGAAATGAGTCTCTCAAATCAATTACATAGACTCCTTTCTCCAATTTTATGACGTTTTCAATAGCTTGCCTTGAAAAATCAGAAGGTAAATCAATGTTATGACAGAAATCCGCTTTTTGGCATTTTCTCAGCGAGAAACAGTCATTTTGTACCTGAAACACTGTAAGTGGTTTGGTGAGTCCAATAATGAAATGAGTCTCTCAAATCAACTACATAGACACCTTTCTCCAATTTTCTAACGTTTTCAATAGCTTGCCTTATAAAATAAGAAGGTAAATCAATGTTATGACAGAAATCCGCTTTTTGGTATTTTCTCAGCGAGAAACAGTCATTTTGTACCTGAAACACTGTAAAGGGTTTGGAGAGTCCAATAATGAAATGAGTCTCTCAAATCAACTACATAGACACCTTTCTCCAATTTTCTAACGTTTTCAATAGCTTGCCTTAAAAAATCAGAAGGTAAATCAATGTTATGACAGAAATCCGCTTTTTGGCATTTTCTCAGCGAGAAACAGTCATTTTGTACCTGAAACACTGTAAGTGGTTTGGTGAGTCCAATAATGAAATTAGTCTCTCAAATCAACTACATAGACTCCTTTATCCAATTTTCTAACGTTTTTAATAGCTTGCCTTAAAAAATCAGAAGGTAAATCAATGTTATGACAGAAATCCGCTTTTTGGCATTTTCTCAGCGAGAAACAGTCATTTTGTACCTGAAACACTGTAAGTGGTTTGGTGAGTCCAATAATGAAATGAGTCTCTCAAATCAACTACATAGACTCCTTTCTCCAATTTTATGACGTTTTCAATAGCTTGCCTTGAAAAATCAGAAGGTAAATCAATGTTATGACAGAAATCCGCTTTTTGGCATTTTCTCAGCGAGAAACAGTCATTTTGTACCTGAAACACTGTAAAGTGGTTTGGTGAGTCCAATAATGAAATGAGTCTCTCAAATCAACTACATAGACACCTTTCTCCAATTTTCTAACGTTTTCAATAGCTTGCCTTAAAAAATAAGAAGGTAAATCAATGTTATGACAGAAATCCGCTTTTTGGCATTTTCTCAGCGAGAAACAGTCATTTTGTACCTGAAACACTGTAAGTGGTTTGGTGAGTCCAATAATGAAATGAGTCTCTCAAATCAACTACATAGACTCCTTTCTCCAATTTTATGACGTTTTCAATAGCTTGCCTTGAAAAATCAGAAGGTAAATCAATGTTATGACAGAAATCCGCTTTTTGGCATTTTCTCAGCGAGAAACAGTCATTTTGTACCTGAAACACTGTAAGTGGTTTGGTGAGTCCAATAATGAAATGAGTCTCTCAAATCAACTACATAGACACCTTTCTCCAATTTTCTAACGTTTTCAATAGCTTGCCTTATAAAATAAGAAGGTAAATCAATGTTATGACAGAAATCCGCTTTTTGGTATTTTCTCAGCGAGAAACAGTCATTTTGTACCTGAAACACTGTAAAGGGTTTGGAGAGTCCAATAATGAAATGAGTCTCTCAAATCAACTACATAGACACCTTTCTCCAATTTTCTAACGTTTTCAATAGCTTGCCTTAAAAAATCAGAAGGTAAATCAATGTTATGACAGAAATCCGCTTTTTGGCATTTTCTCAGCGAGAAACAGTCATTTTGTACCTGAAACACTGTAAGTGGTTTGGTGAGTCCAATAATGAAATTAGTCTCTCAAATCAACTACATAGACTCCTTTATCCAATTTTCTAACGTTTTCAATAGCTTGCCTTAAAAAATCAGAAGGTAAATCAATGTTATGACAGAAATCCGCTTTTTGGCATTTTCTCAGCGAGAAACAGTCATTTTGTACCTGAAACACTGTAAGTGGTTTGGTGAGTCCAATAATGAAATGAGTCTCTCAAATCAACTACATAGACTCCTTTTTCCAATTTTATGACGTTTTCAATAGCTTGCCTTGAAAAATCAGAAGGTAAATCAATGTTATGACAGAAATCCGCTTTTTGGCATTTTCTCAGCGAGAAACAGTCATTTTGTACCTGAAACACTGTAAAGTGGTTTGGTGAGTCCAATAATGAAATGAGTCTCTCAAATCAACTACATAGACACCTTTCTCCAATTTTCTAACGTTTTCAATAGCTTGCCTTAAAAAATAAGAAGGTAAATCAATGTTATGACAGAAATCCGCTTTTTGGCATTTTCTCAGCGAGAAACAGTCATTTTGTACCTGAAACACTGTAAGTGGTTTGGTGAGTCCAATAATGAAATGAGTCTCTCAAATCAACTACATAGACTCCTTTCTCCAATTTTATGACGTTTTCAATAGCTTGCCTTGAAAAATCAGAAGGTAAATCAATGTTATGACAGAAATCCGCTTTTTGGCATTTTCTCAGCGAGAAACAGTCATTTTGTACCTGAAACACTGTAAGTGGTTTGGTGAGTCCAATAATGAAATGAGTCTCTCAAATCAACTACATAGACACCTTTCTCCAATTTTCTAACGTTTTCAATAGCTTGCCTTATAAAATAAGAAGGTAAATCAATGTTATGACAGAAATCCGCTTTTTGGTATTTTCTCAGCGAGAAACAGTCATTTTGTACCTGAAACACTGTAAAGGGTTTGGAGAGTCCAATAATGAAATGAGTCTCTCAAATCAACTACATAGACACCTTTCTCCAATTTTCTAACGTTTTCAATAGCTTGCCTTAAAAAATCAGAAGGTAAATCAATGTTATGACAGAAATCCGCTTTTTGGCATTTTCTCAGCGAGAAACAGTCATTTTGTACCTGAAACACTGTAAGTGGTTTGGTGAGTCCAATAATGAAATGAGTCTCTCAAATCAACTACATAGACTCCTTTCTCCAATTTTCTAACGTTTTCAATAGCTTGCCTTGAAAAATCAGAAGGTAAATCAATGTTATGACAGAAATCCGCTTTTTGGCATTTTCTCAGCGAGAAACAGTCATTTTGTACCTGAAACACTGTAAGTGGTTTGGTGAGTCCAATAATGAAATGAGTCTCTCAAATCAACTACATAGACTCCTTTCTCCAATTTTATGACGTTTTCAATAGCTTGCCTTGAAAAATCAGAAGGTAAATCAATGTTATGACAGAAATCCGCTTTTTGGCATTTTCTCAGCGAGAAACAGTCATTTTGTACCTGAAACACTGTAAGTGGTTTGGTGAGTCCAATAATGAAATGAGTCTCTCAAATCAACTACATAGACACCTTTCTCCAATTTTCTAACGTTTTCAATAGCTTGCCTTAAAAAAATAAGAAGGTAAATCAATGTTATGACAGAAATCCGCTTTTTGGCATTTTCTCAGCGAGAAACAGTCATTTTGTACCTGAAACACTGTAAAGGGTTTGGAGAGTCCAATAATGAAATGAGTCTCTCAAATCAACTACATAGACACCTTTCTCCAATTTTCTAACGTTTTCAATAGCTTGCCTTAAAAAATCAGAAGGTAAATCAATGTTATGACAGAAATCCGCTTTTTGGCATTTTCTCAGCGAGAAACAGTCATTTTGTACCTGAAACACTGTAAGTGGTTTGGTGAGTCCAATAATGAAATTAGTCTCTCAAATCAACTACATAGACTCCTTTATCCAATTTTCTAACGTTTTCAATAGCTTGCCTTAAAAAATCAGAAGGTAAATCAATGTTATGACAGAAATCCGCTTTTTGGCATTTTCTCAGCGAGAAACAGTCATTTTGTACCTGAAACACTGTAAGTGGTTTGGTGAGTCCAATAATGAAATGAGTCTCTCAAATCAACTACATAGACACCTTTCTCCAATTTTCTAACGTTTTCAATAGCTTGCCTTATAAAATAAGAAGGTAAATCAATGTTATGACAGAAATCCGCTTTTTGGTATTTTCTCAGCGAGAAACAGTCATTTTGTACCTGAAACACTGTAAAGGGTTTGGAGAGTCCAATAATGAAATGAGTCTCTCAAATCAACTACATAGACACCTTTCTCCAATTTTCTAACGTTTTCAATAGCTTGCCTTAAAAAATCAGAAGGTAAATCAATGTTATGACAGAAATCCGCTTTTTGGCATTTTCTCAGCGAGAAACAGTCATTTTGTACCTGAAACACTGTAAGTGGTTTGGTGAGTCCAATAATGAAATGAGTCTCTCAAATCAACTACATAGACTCCTTTCTCCAATTTTCTAACGTTTTCAATAGCTTGCCTTGAAAAATCAGAAGGTAAATCAATGTTATGACAGAAATCCGCTTTTTGGCATTTTCTCAGCGAGAAACAGTCATTTTGTACCTGAAACACTGTAAGTGGTTTGGTGAGTCCAATAATGAAATGAGTCTCTCAAATCAACTACATAGACTCCTTTCTCCAATTTTATGACGTTTTCAATAGCTTGCCTTGAAAAATCAGAAGGTAAATCAATGTTATGACAGAAATCCGCTTTTTGGCATTTTCTCAGCGAGAAACAGTCATTTTGTACCTGAAACACTGTAAGTGGTTTGGTGAGTCCAATAATGAAATGAGTCTCTCAAATCAACTACATAGACACCTTTCTCCAATTTTCTAACGTTTTCAATAGCTTGCCTTAAAAAAATAAGAAGGTAAATCAATGTTATGACAGAAATCCGCTTTTTGGCATTTTCTCAGCGAGAAACAGTCATTTTGTACCTGAAACACAGGTACAAAATGTGTAATTTTGTACCTGGAGAGTCAATAGCTTGACTCTCCAAACCGCTGGAGAGTCCAATAATGAAATGAGTCTCTCAAATCAACTACATAGACTCCTTTCTCCAATTTTCTAACGTTTTCAATAGCTTGCCTTGAAAAATCAGAAGGTAAATCAATGTTATGACAGAAATCCGCTTTTTGGCATTTTCTCAGCGAGAAACAGTCATTTTGTACCTGAAACACTGTAAGTGGTTTGGTGAGTCCAATAATGAAATGAGTCTCTCAAATCAACTACATAGACTCCTTTCTCCAATTTTATGACATTTTCAATAGCTTGCCTTGAAAAATCAGAAGGTAAATCAATGTTATGACAGAAATCCGCTTTTTGGCATTTTCTCAGCGAGAAACAGTCATTTTGTACCTGAAACACTGTAAGTGGTTTGGTGAGTCCAATAATGAAATGAGTCTCTCAAATCAACTACATAGACTCCTTTCTCCAATTTTATGACGTTTTCAATAGCTTGCCTTGAAAAATCAGAAGGTAAATCAATGTTATGACAGAAATCCGCTTTTTGGCATTTTCTCAGCGAGAAACAGTCATTTTGTACCTGAAACACTGTAAGCGGTTTGGAGAGTCCAATAATGAAATGAGTCCCTCAAATCAACTACATAGACACCTTTCTCCAATTTTCTAACGTTTTCAATAGCTTGCCTTAAAAAATCAGAAGGTAAATCAATGTTATGACAGAAATCCGCTTCTTGGCATTTTCTCAGCGAGAAACAGTCATTTTGTACCTGAAACACTGTAAGTGGTTTGGTGAGTCCAATAATGAAATGAGTCTCTCAAATCAACTACATAGACTCCTTTCTCCAATTTTATGACGTTTTCAATAGCTTGCCTTGAAAAATCAGAAGGTAAATCAATGTTATGACAGAAATCCGCTTTTTGGCATTTTCTCAGCGAGAAACAGTCATTTTGTACCTGAAACACTGTAAGTGGTTTGGTGAGTCCAATAATGAAATGAGTCTCTCAAATCAACTACATAGACTCCTTTCTCCAATTTTATGACGTTTTCAATAGCTTGCCTTGAAAAATCAGAAGGTAAATCAATGTTATGACAGAAATCCGCTTTTTGGCATTTTCTCAGCGAGAAACAGTCATTTTGTACCTGAAACACTGTAAGTGGTTTGGTGAGTCCAATAATGAAATGAGTCTCTCAAATCAACTACATAGACACCTTTCTCCAATTTTCTAACGTTTTCAATAGCTTGCCTTAAAAAAATAAGAAGGTAAATCAATGTTATGACAGAAATCCGCTTTTTGGCATTTTCTCAGCGAGAAACAGTCATTTTGTACCTGAAACACAGGTACAAAATGTGTAATTTTGTACCTGGAGAGTCAATAGCTTGACTCTCCAAACCGCTGGAGAGTCCAATAATGAAATGAGTCTCTCAAATCAACTACATAGACTCCTTTCTCCAATTTTCTAACGTTTTCAATAGCTTGCCTTGAAAAATCAGAAGGTAAATCAATGTTATGACAGAAATCCGCTTTTTGGCATTTTCTCAGCGAGAAACAGTCATTTTGTACCTGAAACACTGTAAGTGGTTTGGTGAGTCCAATAATGAAATGAGTCTCTCAAATCAACTACATAGACTCCTTTCTCCAATTTTATGACGTTTTCAATAGCTTGCCTTGAAAAATCAGAAGGTAAATCAATGTTATGACAGAAATCCGCTTTTTGGCATTTTCTCAGCGAGAAACAGTCATTTTGTACCTGAAACACTGTAAGTGGTTTGGTGAGTCCAATAATGAAATGAGTCTCTCAAATCAACTACATAGACTCCTTTCTCCAATTTTATGACGTTTTCAATAGCTTGCCTTGAAAAATCAGAAGGTAAATCAATGTTATGACAGAAATCCGCTTTTTGGCATTTTCTCAGCGAGAAACAGTCATTTTGTACCTGAAACTCTGTAAGTGGTTTGGTGAGTCCAATAATGAAATGAGTCTCTCAAAGAAACTACATAGACACCTTTCTCCAATTTTCTAACGTTTTCAATAGCTTGCCTTAAAAAAATAAGAAGGTAAATCAATGTTATGACAGAAATCCGCTTTTTGGCATTTTCTCAGCGAGAAACAGTCATTTTGTACCTGAAACACTGTAAGCGGTTTGGAGAGTCCAATAATGAAATGAGTCCCTCAAATCAACTACATAGACACCTTTCTCCAATTTTCTAACGTTTTCAATAGCTTGCCTTAAAAAATCAGAAGGTAAATCAATGTTATGACAGAAATCCGCTTCTTGGCATTTTCTCAGCGAGAAACAGTCATTTTGTACCTGAAACACTGTAAGTGGTTTGGTGAGTCCAATAATGAAATGAGTCTCTCAAATCAACTACATAGACTCCTTTCTCCAATTTTATGACGTTTTCAATAGCTTGCCTTGAAAAATCAGAAGGTAAATCAATGTTATGACAGAAATCCGCTTTTTGGCATTTTCTCAGCGAGAAACAGTCATTTTGGACCTGAAACACTGTAAGTGGTTTGGTGAGTCCAATAATGAAATGAGTCTCTCAAATGAACTACATAGACACCTTTCTCCAATGTTCTAACGTTTTCAATAGCTTGCCTTAAAAAATCAGAAGGTAAATCAATGTTATGACAGAAATCCGCTTTTTGGCATTTTCTCAGCGAGAAACAGTCATTTTGTACCTGAAACACTGTAAGTGGTTTGGTGAGTCCAATAATGAAATGAGTCTCTCAAATCAACTACATAGACTCCTTTCTCCAATTTTATGACGTTTTCAATAGCTTGCCTTGAAAAATCAGAAGGTAAATCAATGTTATGACAGAAATCCGCTTTTTGGCATTTTCTCAGCGAGAAACAGTCATTTTGTACCTGAAACACTGTAAGTGGTTTGGTGAGTCCAATAATGAAATGAGTCTCTCAAATCAACTACATAGACTCCTTTCTCCAATTTTATGACGTTTTCAATAGCTTGCCTTGAAAAATCAGAAGGTAAATCAATGTTATGACAGAAATCCGCTTTTTGGCATTTTCTCAGCGAGAAACAGTCATTTTGTACCTGAAACACTGTAAGTGGTTTGGTGGGTCCAATAATGAAATGAGTCTCTCAAATCAACTACATAGACACCTTTCTCCAATTTTCTAACGTTTTCAATAGCTTGCCTTAAAAAATAAGAAGGTAAATCAATGTTATGACAGAAATCCGCTTTTTGGCATTTTCTCAGCGAGAAACAGTCATTTTGTACCTGAAACACTGTAAGTGGTTTGGTGAGTCCAATAATGAAATTAGTCTCTCAAATCAACTACATAGACTCCTTTATCCAATTTTCTAACGTTTTCAATAGCTTGCCTTAAAAAATCAGAAGGTAAATCAATGTTATGACAGAAATCCGCTTTTTGGCATTTTCTCAGCGAGAAACAGTCATTTTGTACCTGAAACACTGTAAGTGGTTTGGTGAGTCCAATAATGAAATGAGTCTCTCAAATCAACTACATAGACTCCTTTCTCCAATTTTATGACGTTTTCAATAGCTTGCCTTGAAAAATCAGAAGGTAAATCAATGTTATGACAGAAATCCGCTTTTTGGCATTTTCTCAGCGAGAAACAGTCATTTTGTACCTGAAACACTGTAAAGTGGTTTGGTGAGTCCAATAATGAAATGAGTCTCTCAAATCAACTACATAGACACCTTTCTCCAATTTTCTAACGTTTTCAATAGCTTGCCTTAAAAAATAAGAAGGTAAATCAATGTTATGACAGAAATCCGCTTTTTGGCATTTTCTCAGCGAGAAACAGTCATTTTGTACCTGAAACACTGTAAGTGGTTTGGTGAGTCCAATAATGAAATGAGTCTCTCAAATCAACTACATAGACTCCTTTCTCCAATTTTATGACGTTTTCAATAGCTTGCCTTGAAAAATCAGAAGGTAAATCAATGTTATGACAGAAATCCGCTTTTTGGCATTTTCTCAGCGAGAAACAGTCATTTTGTACCTGAAACACTGTAAGTGGTTTGGTGAGTCCAATAATGAAATGAGTCTCTCAAATCAACTACATAGACACCTTTCTCCAATTTTCTAACGTTTTCAATAGCTTGCCTTATAAAATAAGAAGGTAAATCAATGTTATGACAGAAATCCGCTTTTTGGTATTTTCTCAGCGAGAAACAGTCATTTTGTACCTGAAACACTGTAAAGGGTTTGGAGAGTCCAATAATGAAATGAGTCTCTCAAATCAACTACATAGACACCTTTCTCCAATTTTCTAACGTTTTCAATAGCTTGCCTTAAAAAATCAGAAGGTAAATCAATGTTATGACAGAAATCCGCTTTTTGGCATTTTCTCAGCGAGAAACAGTCATTTTGTACCTGAAACACTGTAAGTGGTTTGGTGAGTCCAATAATGAAATGAGTCTCTCAAATCAACTACATAGACTCCTTTCTCCAATTTTCTAACGTTTTCAATAGCTTGCCTTGAAAAATCAGAAGGTAAATCAATGTTATGACAGAAATCCGCTTTTTGGCATTTTCTCAGCGAGAAACAGTCATTTTGTACCTGAAACACTGTAAGTGGTTTGGTGAGTCCAATAATGAAATGAGTCTCTCAAATCAACTACATAGACACCTTTCTCCAATTTTCTAACGTTTTCAATAGCTTGCCTTAAAAAAATAAGAAGGTAAATCAATGTTATGACAGAAATCCGCTTTTTGGCATTTTCTCAGCGAGAAACAGTCATTTTGTACCTGAAACACTGTAAGCGGTTTGGAGAGTCCAATAATGAAATGAGTCCCTCAAATCAACTACATAGACACCTTTCTCCAATTTTCTAACGTTTTCAATAGCTTGCCTTAAAAAATCAGAAGGTAAATCAATGTTATGACAGAAATCCGCTTCTTGGCATTTTCTCAGCGAGAAACAGTCATTTTGTACCTGAAACACTGTAAGTGGTTTGGTGAGTCCAATAATGAAATGAGTCTCTCAAATCAACTACATAGACTCCTTTCTCCAATTTTATGACGTTTTCAATAGCTTGCCTTGAAAAATCAGAAGGTAAATCAATGTTATGACAGAAATCCGCTTTTTGGCATTTTCTCAGCGAGAAACAGTCATTTTGGACCTGAAACACTGTAAGTGGTTTGGTGAGTCCAATAATGAAATGAGTCTCTCAAATGAACTACATAGACACCTTTCTCCAATGTTCTAACGTTTTCAATAGCTTGCCTTAAAAAATCAGAAGGTAAATCAATGTTATGACAGAAATCCGCTTTTTGGCATTTTCTCAGCGAGAAACAGTCATTTTGTACCTGAAACACTGTAAGTGGTTTGGTGAGTCCAATAATGAAATGAGTCTCTCAAATCAACTACATAGACTCCTTTCTCCAATTTTATGACGTTTTCAATAGCTTGCCTTGAAAAATCAGAAGGTAAATCAATGTTATGACAGAAATCCGCTTTTTGGCAGTTTCTCAGCGAGAAACAGTCATTTTCTACCTGAAACACTGTAAGTGGTTTGGTGAGTCCAATAATGAAATGAGTCTCTCAAATCAACTACTTAGACTCCTTTCTCCAATTTTCTGACGTTTTCAATAGCTTGCCTTAAAAAATCAGAAGGTAAATCAATGTTATGACAGAAATCCGCTTTTTGGCAGTTTCTCAGCGAGAAACAGTCATTTTGTACCTGAAACACTGTAAGTGGTTTGGTGAGTCCAATAATGAAATGAGTCCCTCAAATCAACTACTTAGACTCCTTTCTCCAATTTTCTGACGTTTTCAATAGCTTGCCTTGAAAAATCAGCAGGTAAATCAATGTTATGACAGAAATCCGCTTTTTGGCATTTTCTCAGCGAGAAAGTCATTTTGTACCTGAAACACTGTAAGTGGTTTGGTGAGTCCAATAATGAAATGAGTCTCTCAAATCAACTACATAGACTCCTTTCTCCAATTTTATGACGTTTTCAATAGCTTGCCTTGAAAAATCAGAAGGTAAATCAATGTTATGACAGAAATCCGCTTTTTGGCATTTTCTCAGCGAGAAAGAGTCATTTTGTACCTGAAACACTGTAAGTGGTTTGGTGAGTCCAATAATGAAATGAGTCCCTCAAATCAACTACTTAGACTCCTTTCTCCAATTTTCTGACGTTTTCAATAGCTTGCCTTGAACAATCAGCAGGTAAATCAATGTTATGACAGAAATCCGCTTTTTGGCATTTTCTCAGTGAGAAACAGTCATTTTGTACCTGAAACACTGTAAGCGGTTTGGAGAGTCCAATAATGAAATGAGTCTCTCAAATCAACTACATAGACACCTTTCTCCAATCTTCTAACGTTTTCAATAGCTTGCCTTGAAAAATCAGAAGGTAAATCAATGTTATGACAGAAATCCGCTTTTTGGCATTTTCTCAGCGAGAAACAGTCATTTTGTACCTGAAACACTGTAAGTGGTTTGGTGAGTCCAATAATGATATGAGTCTCTCAAATCAAACTACATAGACTCTTTTCTCCAATTTTCTGACGTTTTCAATAGCTTGCCTTTAAAAATCAGAAGGTAAATCAATGTTATGACAGAAATCCGCTTTTTGGCATTTTCTCAGCGAGAAACGGTCATTTTGTACCTGAAACACTGTAAGTGGTTTGGTGAGTCCAATAATGAAATGAGTCTCTCAAATCAACTACTTAGACTCCTTTCTCCAATTTTCTGACGTTTTCAATAGCTTGCCTTAAAAAATCAGAAGGTAAATCAATGTTATGACAGAAATCCGCTTTTTGGCAGTTTCTCAGCGAGAAACAGTCATTTTGTACCTGAAACACTGTAAGTGGTTTGGTGAGTCCAATAATGAAATGAGTCCCTCAAATCAACTACTTAGACTCCTTTCTCCAATTTTCTGACGTTTTCAATAGCTTGCCTTGAAAAATCAGCAGGTAAATCAATGTTATGACAGAAATCCGCTTTTTGGCATTTTCTCAGCGAGAAAGTCATTTTGTACCTGAAACACTGTAAGTGGTTTGGTGAGTCCAATAATGAAATGAGTCTCTCAAACCAACTACATAGACTCCTTTCTCCAATTTTATGACGTTTTCAATAGCTTGCCTTGAAAAATCAGAAGGTAAATCAATGTTATGACAGAAATCCGCTTTTTGGCATTTTCTCAGCGAGAAACAGTCATTTTGTACCTGAAACACTGTAAGTGGTTTGGTGAGTCCAATAATGAAATGAGTCTCTCAAATCAAACTAAATAGACTCTTTTCTCCAATTTTCTGACGTTTTCAATAGCTTGCCTTAAAAAATAAGAAGGTAAATCAATGTTATGACAGAAAT